>NW_015552615.1:4131686-4137223 GCF_001515605.1 Sinocyclocheilus anshuiensis | reverse complement strand
AAAATTTTTTTTGGGGGGGGGGGGGGGGGGTTGTAACCAAATGTCTTGACTTGTGATAATGGTACAGTAGTTTTGGGTGGAAAAAAAAAGAAAATGGCCACATTCTAGTCAGTCATTGTATGCTAGTCATAAAAATTAAATGGTCAGATTTGTCTAATAAAGGAATTTTAACCTTTACAGGCCCATGGGCCAATTCATTAAAATGGAAACAAAAACGTAATTTAAAAAATGTACAATTTCTGTGTATATATGAACCCAACAGACTCCCTCCCGTAAGGAAAATAATAAAATAAAATAAATAATTTGTGTGATGTAATTTTAAAATGTCTTAGCATTTGGTATGTTAAATGGTTAAATGTAAAAGTCTGATATAAATTTCCTGCTTGTGTATGGTGTATGGTCAGCGCATTGTTTAACTGCACAGCAGATGCTACAGATGGTGGTTATTCAAGTACAGACTCTATTAATTCAATACTAATTTAAAGAACCCGTTTTGCCTCACGGACAATTTAGATTATAATAAACAGATCCGAATGGAGGAACAAATGCACTTGCATTTTCTTTTCGACACGTTGAATACAGATCTTTCATAAATAATTACATTTACCCAAAAGCTTTGGCATTAGTCACCGTTAATAACACTTACAGCATCAGCAGTAATCAATTAGAGCAAACATGACCATCGGAGGGCTCAATGAACTATTTAATCACCTCTGTCAATACACTGACCTTGCTTAATCGCAAAAGGAAATCCATATTGTTTAACTACGATTTTAAGTTGCATCCCATTTGCCCACAATAAATGTCAAAGCCTTTTATTCAAAGCGAGCGTATCACAATCCTTGCTTCAAAAGTTCATGGCTAAATTCAGGCGCAAAACCACACGAATGATTATCCACTCAATTATCTTTCTCTCCGTTTGAACTCAGTTGAACACTGATCCACCCGCAATAGGAAATAACAGGGTATTCATAATACACAGAGCAAAAGCTGCGGTGGTTGTTTAGAGAGGGGGAGCGGTAGAAATGGTTCAAGTGAAGCGTGTCTGATTTGCAACACTGCATTGATTTGGTTGCGGTGCCATACGGCCATAATGCCGCAGTCATTCTGATAGCTTGCAAATCATCACTATAATTACTTCTCGCCAAATCCAGATGAAGATCCTTATTAATTATCTTAATCACAGCATATCAGAGTCAGATGAACCCACGGCGTCAGAATGTGAATCGATGCGTGATGACATTGAAAGGGCAGCGACGTCAGATACTTTCTGATAATTATGCACGGACAGGGATCCGATGACAAAACAAATCAGTTAGGTTCATCTCTGAAGTAGAACCGGCATTGGGATTATGTAAATGTATTGTGGAACTGTGACGAGAAAATGGGTTAAAAATCACACGTTTGTGGAACGGAAAACTCACACTTCCCTTCCACTTACTGTTAACCATCACCTTACTATTAAACTCGGTAACAGTTTAGAATATTTATATTCAAAGCATGTTTGAATATGAACCACATTTTTGGTCCTTGGAGGGACATAAGTCCCTTATTCATATCACATCTTTACGTACGCCTGTGATTCTTTGCAGAATCTTAATGAGCTGTTTGAAGTGTTAAACTATCAAACTGTGTAACCACCACCTTCCCTAGTGACTTCTTGGCCTCAGCGGTATGTAAATGAATCCAAACACATTTAATAATTAACATGGAACAGTTTGTCACCATATTACATTCATATTTCAACTTTAAAAATGAGGGCACCTTGTTTTATAGTATAGTATGTGATCAAAAATACAATGGAGAAGAATGGTGAAAAGGGAAGGTGATCCTCTGCCATTTTTAATAAAACATCACCCTGCTGTTCCTCTACACAGCAATAATAATATAAGTTAATTGATGTTGATCAGTTACAAAATATTATTACTTGCCTATAAGGCCCTTAATGGGTTAGCTCCTGCGTACCTAACTAGTCTTCTACCACGCTACAATCCATCACGCTCCCTAAGGTCGCAAAACTCTGGACTTTTGGTAGTACCTAGGATAGCAAAGTCAACTAAAGGAGGTAGAGCTTTTTCACATTTGGCTCCCAAACTCTGGAATAGCCTTCCTGATAACGTTCGGGGTTCAGACACACTCTCTCTGTTTAAATCTAGATTAAAGACACATCTCTTTGGCCAAGCATTCAAATAATGCATCTCATAATCTTTTACTGCAGTTATATCTGATCAAATGCACATTATTATTCTTTAGTTTGGGTTAAACAAATCAATTTTGCTTGGTTGGAACAGCAGCTACGCTAATTATGTTTCTATTTGTTTCTCTGTTTTTTGCCACGGGATTGACATCCCGTGGTAACTAGGATTTACACAAGCTTCAGTCTGGATCCAGAACACCTGAGAAGAGATGATGCCAACCCCTCAGAGGACCTCAGATGATGCCAACCCTGAAACAACATACAGAACTACCACATTTTGCTATAAGTTTGATTGCATCATATAATAATTGCTGTTAATAGTGTTCATCGTCTGTTTTATTACGTCTTAAATTGATTTTTCCGTACTGCTGGTTCGTCTGGTCAGAGGAGAACTGGCCCCCCGACTGAGCCTGGTTTCTCCCAAGGTTTTTTCTCCATTCTGTCACCGATGGAGTTTTGGTTCCTTGCCGCTGTCGCCTCTAGCTTGCTTAGTTGGGGACACTTCATTTCCAGCGATACCGTTGACTTGATTGCAAAGATACTATTTAAACTGAGCTGGATGTTGACATCACTGAATTCAATGATGAACTGTCTTTAACTGAAAAATTAGTGTTTACTATTGTCATTTTGCATTATTGACACACTATTTTCCTAATTAATGCTGTTCAGTTGCTTTGACACAATCTGTATTGTTAAAAGCGCTATATAAATAAAGGTGACTTGACTTGACTTGACATGTTAAGCAAGGCAATCATTCTCCTAGTATGTGACCCTACAGAATGGAAAAATATTGACCAACTGCATAGTCAACATAATTTTTTCCTTAAAGCAGCACAAGGAAAAAAAGCGATTCATGAATAAATCATTTACAGTGGTATTCTGTATCAAGTGTTCTGGGCAATAGCTGCAGTTTTTCCAAATCAAAGGCTGACAGCCGGCAGTCTGTGAGGTTCTCGGATTGCTGGCAGGAGATGCTGAGGAACAATGGGGCATCCCAGGGAACTGCTCTGTTCATGCTTTACATTATAGATGTCCAGTACAACACCAACTCATGCAACCTGCAGAAATCTTCTGATGAATTCCCGCTGCACTGACACTGCTGTTGATTTTGAATACAATAATGTGGTGCAGTAATATTGTAGTATTTCTGTTAAAATGCAGTTATATTGTTAAATATTATCACAGTTTAAAATAACCAAACTACAAGTTTGCTAATAAGTTTTCTATTGAAGCTTGTTTGGGATAAAAAAAAAATTAAAAAGGTAATTGTGACATTTTATCTCACAAATCTGACTTTTTTCACAATTGCAAGATATAAATGCAGAATTGCGAGATACAAACGGACAATTCTGAGAAAAAAGTCAGAATTGCGCAGCTGTGGAAAACATGCAATTCTGAGAAATCCAGTTTGTGAAGATATAAATTTGCAAAAAAAAAAGTCAAAAGAACTATGACATGTAAACTCAGAATTGGGAGAATAAAAATGTCAAAATGGTGAAATGTAAACTCAGAATTCTGAGAAAAAAAAAGTCAGAATTGTGAAATGTAAACAGAATTCAGAGAAAAAAATTGAGAATTGCAAAATGTAAATAGAATATTGAGGAAAAAAAATCATCATACCGAGTTTAATCTTGCAATTCTGACTTTTTTCTCAGAATTATCAGTCCCTTGTACCAAATGTTTCCTCTTTAGCTGTGTCATCTCAGATCTGTCTAAGTCTGAGTGGGCTGAGATGTAGACATCTTTAGAGGCAGAATGTGCCCTCCGCATGTTGAACACTGAGCCAACTTACCATTCACTCTACAAACAGATGTATAAGACTGAGGGGCTGAGAAACACCCCGTGGTATTCATTAGTCAAGAGTAGGGCTGCACGATTAATCGCATGCGATATTTAACGCGCATCTTGTCAGTATTCGCGCGATTTTTTGCGCAGCTCGTCAGTGAACAACGGCTCTGTGTAGTTAATGCTGCTCAATGTGAAAGCACGCAGGTGATGGAGATTTACCGCTGATTACAGAACCGGCTTTCTGACAAGATGCGCGTTAAATATCGCATGCGATTAATCGTGCAGCCCTAGTCAAGAGCTGATCCTGCTTCACTGTACAGCAGCGCTCAGGGTAAGCCAATGCTAATGCGGCAGGACCTTCCAGGATATATGGCATGTGGTCAGATCGGGTGAATAACATACCCCTCCTATTACATTCTCCTCCTCTCCCTGTCCTTCAACTTAGGACCAGCCATGAAATCATGTCCACATTGTAACCCCTGCACTATGGAAAATCTTGCGAGATTTACATGCAACATTAACAATAACATTAAAAAAGTAGCATCACTATAAAATAACAAGATAATTTATAAAAGAAGCTGCTGGATGCATGATTCCGCAACAACACAGTATAGTGTGAAAATGTTGACATATCCAGGTGAAAACGTAAAGCGAAGAGTCTGATTTAACCTGCCAATTGTCTCTCAGGGGAGCAGAGAAGTCAAGAGAGCAGTCAGTAGAAAGACTAGCCTCTTGAATTTATCAAGCCATGAATCAATGGTTCTTCAGTCTCTAGCTACTTGTTGCAGAGATCAAACCACCTTTTGAGGTCTCTGGAAATAGAGGCGGGGAACACTCAACAACCCCAACCTTAACACGGATACACACGCGCGTCATCACACAGGAGTGTGTCCACCCCCGATGATACCATGTCCTCCTGTGATAATTTACTCCTACCTGCATCGGGGATAGATTAATTAGGCCTGCAGAGAGCTCTGGCACTGCGTACAATCATTTACAAGAGGCTGAAGGGGTCTTACCATTTCAAACTAATTGGCACAACAATCAAGAGTGCTTTTTAGCGGAGTTAAGAAAAAACGCAGAAGGCTGATAAATGGAGAGAAAAAAACATGGAAGGTTGATAAATGAATAGAGACAAAGAAAGGACGTTTCAAGAAAAAGAGATACTAAGTTTCAATAAGATACGTATAGTGTAATAAGAAAGAGTAGTATCAATAAGAATCCCTCTCTGAAATCAACCCTCTACATTGCGAGTAAATCACTCGCATATGCGACTAAATCTTCACTCTGGGCGATTAAATGATGTCTAATATTAGCCAATGGCTAATAAATTCTCCGATGTTACTCGCCAGTGTGTGAGTTGGAGGCTAAGTATAAGTTTAGCACAGATATATTTTTACTCGCTGAACACTCTCTGACTCAAGCGATCTGTGCTATTTTTCAGTTCATATGAATGGATGTGCAACGCACCTGTATTTGACGTACCGTGAACTCTAGTGTGAAGGCGCACGACTCGCCGTCGCTTTGTCTCACACACACGCAGAGAGAGAGA
>NW_015552615.1:4114072-4131625 GCF_001515605.1 Sinocyclocheilus anshuiensis | reverse complement strand
ACCAAGGTCCTAGAGTCTGGAGGAAGGGTGGAGAAGTTCATAGCCCAAGTTGCTTGAAGTCCGGTGTTAAGTTTCCACAGTCTGTGATGATTTGGGGTGCAATGTCATCTGCTGGTGTTGGTCCATTGTGTTTTTTGAAAACCAACGTCACTGCACCCGTTTACCAAGAAATTTTGGAGCACTTCATTCTTCCTTCTGCTGACCAGCTTTTTGAAGATGCTGATTTCATTTTCCAGCAGGATTTGGCACCTGCCCACACTGCCAAAAGCACCAAAAGTTGGTTAAATGACCATGGTGTTGGTGTGCTTGACTGGCCAGCAAACTCACCAGACCTGAACCCCATAGAGAATCTATGGGGTATTGTCAAGAGGAAAATGAGAAACAAGAGACCAAAAAATGCAGATGAGCTGAAGGCCACCGTCAAAGAAACCTGGGCTTCCATACCACCTCAGCAGTGCCACAAACTGATCACCTCCATGCCACGCTGAATTGAGGCAGTAATTAAAGCAAAAGGAGCCCCTACCAAGTATTGAGTACATGTACAGTAAATGAACATACTTTCCAGAAGGCCAACAATTCACTAAAAATGTTTTTTTTATTGGTCTTATGAAGTATTCTAATTTGTTGTGATAGTGAATTGGTGGGTTTTTGTTAAATGTGAGCCAAAATCATCACAATTAAAAGAACCAAAGACTTAAACTACTTCAGTCTGTGTGCATTGAATTTATTTAATACACGAGTTTCACAATTTGAGTTTAATTACTGAAATAAATGAACTTTTCCATGACATTCTAATTTATTGAGATGCACCTGTATATATATATATCTCAGTCTGGCGAGTAAACTAAAAAATTTACTAGCCAATGGCGATTCAATTGCCAAGGTGTCCGTAGAGGGTTGGAAATGTATGCACAGTAATTTTTTTTTAGAATATTATTGGAGTATTATGTTTTACAAGAAAATAAAATTTTAGTCCTTCTACTTAAAAATTTCACATTTAATTCAAAGAGTTACTTATGGAAGCAACTATTTGTCTCACAATTAAGACTCTTTTTTTTTTTTTTTAAGTTAATATCTTACAATTCTGAGTTTATATCTCACAATTCAAGACTTTTTTCAAAATTGCGAGATACAGTATAAACTCAGAATTGTAAGATATGAACTTGCCGTTCTGAGAAATAAATTAGAATTGCAAGATGTTAACTCGCAATTGTGAGTTTATAATTGTAAGCTCACAATTTTGATAAGAAATGTCTGAATTGTGAAATGTTTCGAGAAAAATTGTGAGAAAAAATAAAATTGAGATTAAAATTTGCAGTTACCTTTTTATTTTTTTTATTCCGTAGTGCAAAAAAAACCCCCCTCAGAATTCAGATTTTAAAAGGTCATACAGTAACTGCAAGACGTAAACTCGGAATCCTGATAAAAAGGCAGAATTGCTAACAGACTAAGAATTGTGAGAATTTTGAGTTTATATATATCTCACAATTCTGAATTTATATTTTGAGTTTAAACAAAATCCAAACTGTGAGATATAACCTCAGCTTCCATAGTTACTTGCTGTTTCTTTGTCATTATTTGTGAAATTTGTTATTTTGGAATGAAAATTGTTTTCAAAATAAATCCTGCACCAATTTCTTTTTCAGCGTAGCTTCCAGTGATTTCACCTATAAAATTTCTATTAATCAATCAGGGCTTTATCAACCAATAACTTTTAAAGGATGATTTGTTTGAGAGGACAATAGATGTTGATCCAAGAACACATGGACGTGTTTGTGCATTAAAAAACATTGAAACGGAGCACAAAATAAATAAATAAATAAATAAAATAAAAACTGCAGGGGTCTCGAGATGAATTTTGCAGTTTGCTTTGCTGTTACAAAACAAGCTCACAAGGGAGACACTGGAAAAACAAAAAGACATGATGCAACGGTCAAAGATGTCTGTCTAACACATGAGCACACAATTAAAAAACAGCACAATGGCACTTTAATTTTAGGCACCTCTAAAAGATAATAAGCAAAATACCTTAAAGATTAAACAACAATAAGATCTCAATGTCATTGGTATTACAATGCAAAGAGTATGACATTTGTTCACAGACATTGTGCATCAGGGATTAATGTGTTATTTCATTAGATGCATTTTGACTGATGCGACAAGTAGGGGATGTAGAAAATCACCTCTGCTGCAATGAGACTTTGATTGTGTCTATGGCAGTTTGAAACTGGCAATCTATCCTCAAAGCAATCTGCACAGCAGCCATTCTTCTCGTCTCCCTGCTCTCCCGTCCTCTCAGGGGGAACACCAGTGTAATAAAAAAAAAAACATAAAAAAAATAATTAATGTGTGACTTGATACTTTTTTTCACTTAATGAACACAAAGAAAAAAATATTATTTAATAATTTCCATTAATATGCACCAATATAACAATGAATAATATTAAATAACAATATTTACTTACATTCAAATATCTTGAAAAAAATGAAATGCACACTTAGCACTTTAATCTTTTTTATTTTATTTCTTTTTTTGGGGGGGATGCTGCAAAAAGGATTGTATGAATGTTTGATTCAACTGAAACAGAAAATCTGGACTGATTTGTGAAAATGAGTTTTGAAAATGAGTCAAACTAATGCTCTCCTGGATCAAAAGACAAGGAAAGATTGCCAAACTTGTCAAATGACATGTTGAGTTAACAAATTTGCCAAATAAAAACATCACAAATTCACCAGCAAATTCATTGCGAATATTCAATATACTGTATCGCTCAGCCCTAACACCTAGCACGATTATTGCACAAACAATAATCCCACATTTCCACAGTCTGTCACAATTTAAGGGTTCTGCTACCACTGATCGATTTCCATTTCCATTTCAATCTGCATGCTTTCACCGATTGTCCGAAACCCAGTTCATCATGTCACTTTTGCTCTGTTTTCACATGCACTAATAACACAAAGAGCTGCAGCCACTGCCGATTGTTCTCCGTTCATTTCACAAGCCTAAATACATAAATTACCCCCACCAACACTAAAAACCCTGATTGTGTCTATGGCAGTTTGAAACTGGCAATCTATCCTCAAAGCAATCTGCACAGCAGCCATTCTTCTCGTCTCCCTGCTCTCCCGTCCTCTCAGGGGGAACACCAGTGTAACTCTTTATAAAGAGTCAAACAACCAGACCTAAACAAGCGCGAAGGATGTCTAGCAGGGCAGAAAGTGCTGTTTCCTCGCTGATATCACAGGCCAAACACAGTCTGCCACAAAGACTTGTGTTCACAAAACAATTAGAACAGTGCTGAAACTAGTGGAAAGATACAGGAAGTAGAAATGATTCAGGGATTATGAGCTGGTTATGATCTGTAGTTCTATTTAGTAAAAATACTAAAACCTTTTAATGAATCATACTACAAAAAACATTGGTCTTTTTCATGTTTTGTTTATAATATATATATTTATTTTATAATTATAATACATATGTTATCATTTATGATCTATTAAATGGCTTCAAATGATGAAGAGGAGCCAAAATTTCATTGCACCCCAAAGTAATGGGAATCTTTGCATATTTATGATATCTGGAAGAGCTCTCCATCTCCATCAATGGTGTCCATTAATATGCACACCGCATGTATTTAGTGAAGTGGGTTTGTTTGACAGGCCGCGCTGTCTTCCGTCAAACTCCACAAACACTCCACATCAACAGACTGCAATAATAGTGGGTTGAAGCCTGCATCGTTGTTTTGTGACATTAATGTGTAGCTTCTTCCACCCTGGCTCTTCTCAACAAGTGTCTACGTCCCTGAAATCCCTCTGTGTCCATGTTCGGTAGAAAGGGCGTGTCCGAGCCGTCAATCAAATTTGTTTATGGCGCTGCTGTTGGCCAGCTACATGCTGACACTGCTGCTGCTGTGAGACCTGGCGAAGCCGGCAGGAACGGAAGACCATCCATCAAGCCGACAGTCAGGCAATACAAACCACTCGGAGGGCGAGAACACACACGTCCTTCCAGTGCCAGATTTATCGCCCTCATATATACGCTCCGCTGATGGATACCTCATAAATGGCCTATCAGAAAAGCTGAATTAAATCTCTACCCACAATGTCATTCTTCACTCTCACCGGCTTGTACATCAGCAAAAAGGTCATCTTATGTTATTGCTATTATTTTTTGTTAGAATCAAGGTATGAAAGCAATTATTTCGAAATGTAATATTTAATTTTCTCATTCTATAAATGTTTTCCTGATCTAGTTTCTACTACCTATATTTGTAGAGAGAGGGATACAGGGTCAGGAAATGACACAAGATGGATTCAAACTCGCATAGCCTGCCAATAAGCCTTACAATGTCAGAAGGTACGCTTTCAAACAATACACCTTTGTACCTTATTTAGGGTGGATTTTAGTACTTTAACAGTACATATTAGTACCTTTTGAAGAGGTACTGCCCCAGTGATAGCTTTTGTACCTTTTTTTTCTCAGAGTGTGTGAACTAACCGCTAGGTCACAGCTTTAAAGCAATTAGCCACTTCTTAAAACAATGTGTTACAGCGATTTTACCAGGGTAAAGGGTGTTTTTGAGCAAAGCAAGTCGCAGTTTTAAATTCCTTTAATAAAACAGCAGCAATAGCATAATGGTAAATGCATTCAATAAATAGTTAAATGTTTTAGAGTTCAATATAAATCCTAATTTAAAGGGATAGTACACCTAAAAATGAAAATTCTCTCATTTACTCACCCTTCCGTTGTTCCAAACCTCTATGACTTTCTTTCTTCTGTGGACACAAAAGAAGATATTTCGAGAAATGTCTTAGTGTTTTTGTTTTGTCCAATGCTGTTTGGCTCACCAAACATTATATTTCTCATCAAACAGATGAGATTGCTCACCAAACAGAACATATTATATTGCTCACCAAACAGATATTTCTTTGAAATATCCTCTTTTGCAATCCGCAATAGACAGTATGACACAAGGATGTGTAAATGATGATAGAATTTTCTAACCCTAACCTATATGTGACTCTGGACCACAAAACCAGTCTTAAGTCGCTTGGGTATATTTTTTGCAATAGCCAAAACATAGTATAAGTCAAAATTATCGATTTTTCTTTTATGCCAAAAATCATTAGGATATTAAGTAAAGATCATGTTCCATGAAGATATTTTGTAAATTTCCTACCATAAATATATCAAAACTTCACTTTTGATTAGTAATATGCATCGCTAAGAACTTAATTTGAACAACTTTAAAGATGATTTTCTCAATATTTAGATTTTTTGCACCCTCACAGCTTTCAGATGATGTATAAATCTCAATTTCGAGAAATTGACCCTTATGACTGGTTTTGTGGTCGAGGGTCACATATACTGTATACACAATGACTTTGAATGTGGCTCATCCAATCCGAAATGTGATTCTAAACACCACATTTTACAAAAGGGTTTGAAAAACAACAAACATGCTATACAAATGAGTGAGAAATAGCAGATATCATATTTAAATCCATGCTGAAATACCACATTAAATATAAACTGTATAAACAGAATGGCAGTACAAAAAATAGCATACTTATGACAACCTAATAAGAATCATTCTGACATAAACTTAAATCTGCCTTTTTATAAAAAGCAGCAGCATTTACAGAAGAATCAATCACAGTTTTGGCGCTCTGACAGTTGTGTTTAGGAAACTCTTTGTTAGATAAGCACACTCACTTTCACATAACTGCTGATGTCTCCTTTTGCTGAAGTAGCGGCATTTGAATTCTCAAGGATTCTGAAATGCTGAAAATTTCATTAAATATCCATTATTCTTTGTTCCTTGCACTTGTCATCCTCATCTTTTCTTCCTTTTTTTCTTTCTTACACATTCGCTCTGTTCCAAAACCTAGTGAGATGTCTATCTAGACAACATTTTAATTTATTATACTGTAGGTGTGCTCCATACACAACAGTTGTTCCATAATGTATGAAGGCATCTTAATTGTGTTGTCTTCTAAAACATACACTACTGTTCAAAAGTTTAGGGTCAGTTATTGAAACAAGTCTCTTATGCTCACCAAGGCTGCATTGATCTGATCAAAAATGCAGTAAAAACGGTAATATTGTGAAATATTATTACAATTTCAAATATTTGAATGTTTTTTTAAATGTAATTTATTCCTGTGATCAAAGCCGAATCTTCAGCATCATTACTCCAGTCTTCAGTGTCACATGATCCTAGGCCTGGGCGATAAAACGTTAACACACAAACATGAACACATGCTGAATTGAGTGCTGTGCCTGTCTGTGATGAGGAGATTGTGAATAAAGAATGAATTTTAGTCCAATTTAAAATAAAAAAAAATTGCATTTGAATGCAAAAACGGATGTTATGTGTGCGTCGGGGAGACTTGTCAGTGGCACACGAGATGCGGTTATAATGATGTAAGTGACGTTGTCGCATTTTAATGTTTTGTTAGTCTTGCCCACGAGATGTGCCGCTGCTGCGTTATGCATTCAAAATACTAGAGAAATATAGTAGCTCAGTGCGAAGATCTTAATAATTAGGTTAAAACTGAAACCAAGCCATTCACACAGAACACATATTCATCGCATTTTTTAGACAGACAAATATGACTGTTGCACTCGCGTCTCACACAAGAGATGTAGCCATGCAAAGTTAAAAAAAGTTTAAACTTTTAGAAAACGCCGCGAATTTGTGAAGGTTTATTCCATTTCACTGCGTCTCTTATGTTTTTTAAATGCAATCTGTGTGAATGGCGCTCTTTGTATTAAGCAATGCATGATGCTGTTTTGTTCATAACTGTTTATGCAATTTACAAAATTATATTTGATTTATATATGTTAATTTAAACGTTATGCACGTTTTTTATAGACAGTTGTTTCAATTTCATTGTGCCCTCCTGTGGCCTTGGGAGACAAGACAAATGTTTCCTTAAGACTTATTTAATCTGCATATAAAACATAAGAAAGGAGATATTTGATTAAATTTTATTTTGTGTTTGACTTAAAACAAAACAAAAAAATATTTGTTGTCTTAATAAATTGGGTAAATAAAAAATACAGTGGTTAAATAAAAAAATAAAAAATTCTATTGCTCTTCGTTTTAAAAAGAGTTATAAAAATGTCAATAATTATCGATACTGAACGATATGAAACATTATATCATTGATACATTTTTTAGCTATATCGCCCAGCCCTACATGATCCTTCAGAAATCATTCTAATATGCTGATTTGCTGCTCAAGAAACATTTCTTATGATTATCAATGTTGAAAACAGTTGTGCTGCTTAATATTTTTGTGGAAACCATGATATGTTATGATTCTTTGAAAAACAGACAGTTCTAAAGGTCAGCATTTATTTAAAATTGAAATCTTTTACATTATAAATGTCTTTCCTGTCACTTTTGATCAATAAATTGATCAAATTTGATTAAAAAAAGATGGCAATACACTAAAAAGCATCAACAGAAATATTTCAATTACAATAATAGTATGCGTTATCCACTTATGTTAGAATATTGTGCCAAAATGCTAATGCCAAACTCCAGTGAAATCATTTGAATCGAGTCTGTCATGCAGTGTGCCGATGTATTCTGTTGCAAGCCACTGATTATGCAGGCAGTAGGCAATGAGGCAACACACTAGGTTTCGAAACAGAGCTTTTGTCCGTTTACACGCTTGTTTTGGTCCGCACTTCAGACATTTCAAAGGCTAACACTGAATCTAAAAGGAAACCTGCGGAAATGTATTTACACAATCTGCGTCCCAGAATTGAATCAGAACCAAACATCATAACTGAGGTGCCTCTATATTGAATGGCGGTTCTCAGTAGATTCTCATATTTTTTTCCAGGCTGACAGCACAGCACAGTGCCTGAGATAAAAAAGACAACATATGGACTGGATTCACTGACTTGGATATGTATAAAAACATCTAAGGAAGAGATTGTCTACAAAACCTTTGTTGTGATGTGCTCCCCTAACCAAGATGAAAACAGAAATCAATGTGGTGAAATTAAATCCCTTGTAAGGGAAACAGGTATGAACATCCTGTTGTCTTGGGCCTCTGTGGAATTCGGCTCCTCATGTTTCAACCATGTTTTGACCAAATCTTAGATTGTCTGATTCGGTCTGATATCGTACACCCTGCTATATGAAAAGAGAGACCTGCACAATAACATCAAAGCAAATATTGTTTTGACAATATTTGCATATATAAGACATTCAAAGATATGTGGATGGACCCAGACATTAACGTCAACACAATGTATCTATTTGTCTATATATGGCATGGATTTTTTTCTCTTTAAAATAACATGCACTGATGATCTTGCACAATAAGAACAGGAATGCATATGAAAAAATGCATGTTCCTGGTCTTATCCATTTTGTTTTCATGCTGACTTTAAATGGAGGGGAAAAGAAAAATTTAAAGCGGAAAGGAAAGAAATGAAATGAAATGAAAAAATGTCATGCCTTAGCAGCTGTCAAAGGTAGCTATGTTTTATCTTGTGTTATTCAGTAAATGTTCTGCCTATAACGCAGAGAGGAAATAATGCATTGTTCCTGTCTTGGGCGGTTATACTGCAGACCAGCTGTGAAATTCTTCATTGTTGTTGTTCGAAGCAGGTACAACAAGCATATCCAGACACTTCTCAACCAGGGCCGGCTTCTCTGAGGAATCTAGAAAGGCAGTGACTCCTCAAAATCATTTGGAAGAGAAAATAATCGATAGTACCACAATAAGGCAAAGCAAATTTTATAAAAGATGAGATCATACAGAGTTAACACCAACACACTGACATCTCTCTCTTTTGGCTTGTTGAATTCTGATCATACAACACCACCTTTGACCTTTAGGGTTTGCCCTGGTGAGACTGGGTTCACCATTCTTTGACCCCGAGTAAATGTTTACAGTATTTATCAGAAAAAGTTTGTCTGTATGTGTGTGTGCTTGAATTCAGCATCCCATTTTCACTCTGTCCCAATGCTAAAGATGTCTCAAGTGTGCTGGAGAGCTTTAAAGATTTGACTGATAAAAAACCCACATGACCACAGGGTCACTGATCCACACTTTTCATTCACACATCCACAGAGGTTCATTCAAGGGACACCGGGTTCACAAGACAGATACCGGACTGAGGCTCTTCTGGTCCAGGTAGATCTCACAAAGTCAGTTAATATTTTCACCCCAGAATATACCTTTCAAATTTTTGGGGTAAGAATTATTTATTTTTATTTGAAAATTATATATATATATATATATATATATCTATCTCTTGGTTTTCACAAAAATATTAAGCAGCAACTGTTTTCAACATCATCAATAGTTAAAGAAAAGTTTCTTGAACAGCAAATCAGTAAAATTGTAATAATATTTCACAATATTACAGTTTTTATTGTATTTTTATTAAATAAATGCAGTCTTGTTGAGCGTAAGAGACTTTTATACACGCACACAAACCAATAATGATTTATAGAAAAAATGGCCTCCTCTACATTCTCATTAACATAATGCAAGAGCTCATTTTTATAACTGCAATGCTTATCAGAAAGCAACAAGATTTTGGAGAAAGGTGTGCTTAATTTTTGTGAAAAAAAAAAAAAGACTGTCCATTTTGACTGTCCAGCAAAAAATAACTTGTAACTGTTTCTTTTGATTTTGGAGTGAACTGTAACCTGAACATGCCTTTGTTAGATTCTCAAGTCTTTCAACAACTTACGGAAAATAAATCCAACTAACAATTTATTTAATCATTTGTAGTATTATGGTGTGTCTGGTTCTTCTGCAAATAACATTTTTGCAGCATTGTGTTAAAAACTTTGTTTCTGTCTAAACATTTTTCAATCTCTCTAATATAACTAACCTTCAAATGACAACATATCCAAGATAAGGCCACGGCACTATCATCTTCATAGGTAGTGTGCACTCAAACCTGAATCTGATTAGCCGAAGTCTCAAGGTCTTGAGTGGGAGCTGTGTGGGACTGTGAAAAGTGCCGAAAGCAACTCTCACTCACAGAGCATGAGAATGGAGAGGATGCTCTTAGACAATAAGCAAGCAAGGCCACATATCCAGAACATACAACTGGAAAAGAAAAAAAAAACTGTTCCGAGAACTTTATCTTTGAATGTGTTTTTTTTTTAACCAAGTCTGAGACCCTTAATAACATGTATTATATTTGAACACATATTATGTAGAAGTTGAATGTTTTTGCAGAAGTATTATTCAATATTAAAATGTTTCGATAGATATTATTAGAATATAGTATACTTTTTTAAATAAACAGTTTCCTGTTATAAGTCACTAATTAAATAAGCTTGAATTATTATCATTATTTTCTATTGGATAATGGATATTAAATAATACTTAAGACTTTTTGCCCCACAATCTTAAGGCATTCTAATATCCTTAATGTCTATCATATGACTGTATCTGCATGTTATAAAAACTTAATCCAAATAAAAAATGCAAAACTGCTGTTAGCGTATAGCTAAACAATATTTAACGGTGTCAGAGCATTAATAACAGTTATCTGAAAGTCCCTCCACACCTAATCTGTATTCATTAAACAGTAACTTTTCAAAGCAAGGCTGACTGATTTATTTACAATTCGACATGAAAGACAGTCACGCTGCACAGTGATTCTCGCAGTGGGGGGGAGGCTTGTGTATGATTCTTCTCATGTCACATTTGTGTTGTTCCATTTACATCCATAACTTCTGGAAGTCTTTGAACCTCGCAAAGATGCACTAAAGGCTTCGCATGCAGGGAACTCCAGTGGAGCACTGATACCCAGCACAATACAAACAGACTTTGTAATACCGGTGAGTACACACTGCGATCACATATTTGTCTTGCTTTGGTGAGGTTTAGATGATGCACACACAGTTGTCTCAGCATATGCATTGCAAACCAGTGAGAATTTGATTTGCTGAGATAGCAAGTGGCATGGAGAAATCAATGATGAAACCCAGTGGAAATGTGAGGCTTTGATTTTGAGGCTTTTTTTACATTTACATTTGTATGATGTCCAATGCAAAGTCCTGAAGCAAAACCAGGTTTTATTGCAGCTTAATAGAGAATTGAGCTCTGAATTAAAAAAAGCTGAATCCAACTCGAAACTGACCACTGGCTGAGCAAATTCATTTAAGGGATAGTTCTGGTACACAAACGCACACACATACACCTTCTTGATAGTCTAAGCAGTGAGAGACTTTAATGTTCATACACACCGCGCTGCCTGGCAGATTTTAAGCTAAACGGGTGCTGCTGCTGTACAGGGGGCAAACTGAGGACAGCCAGTACTCTAAACACCACTTTAACGTCATAGCGCTCTGAGATAGGGAAAGTTGTGGTCCTCAAACAGCCTGCGGTGTGACAGACGTAATCTGAACTTGTCAGCACTGACAACAGATGGTTGGGACCACCAAAAATAATAATAACATTCATACAGCTGTGTATGTTCTAACAATCTTATGTATGACACAGTATGTCTTGTTATTTGCAACGCAAGGTGGTTAGGATGTTGGCATGCTGTCATTTTCCTCTCTCGTTGCACCCATTTCATATTTACACTGCCTCCTTATTCAGAATGTGCAAAAATACATACTAGCCAGGTAATTGGTGGGATATTTGAACGACGAGTCAACAATCAGATGCATTTCTCACAGATATATATATATATATATATTTTTACTTATTTATTCTTATTAAAATGTATGTATTTCTATTTAAATAATGTTATTGATTTCTTTTTTCATGCATTTGTACATTTATTTTAATATATACTGATATAATTACATGGCAAATATTGGTAAATAAATGATTATTACCATTATGAGAAATACACACACACACACACACACACACATATATATATATATATATATATGTGTGTGTGTGTGTGTGTATCATACATTTTATTAATAAATTATTATTTTTATGTTGTATTAAAAATATTGTTCATTCTTTTTTTTCATACGTTCTTTTTTCATAGTCTTATTTTAATATATACTGATATAATTATATGATAAATATTTTAATGATTATCATTATATTTAAGAATAATTATGAGAAAAATATACACACATACATATATATTTATATATTAGCGCAACCCTTCAATGTGAAACTAACAACTAATTATGCTAAAAAACTATGATGATAATTATTCCCTGTATACAGAAATGTCAAATTAGGGGTTACACTTTGTTTTAAGGTGCCCTTGTTAAAGTGTAATTAATTTTTAAGTACTGAGTAATATTAATTAACAACATCTACTTGCATGCTATAGGGTTATGGTTATGATTTGGTTTAGGGTTAGTTGCATGCAACTATGCATAATTTATTGTTATTACTATAGTAAGTACATGTAATGTGTAACAAAGACACTATAAAATAAAGTGTTACCATAAAATGACTTACTGTTTAACTTGACTTAAAGTGGATGATTTTAGACATGCAACTACAATAAATATGTTTTCTAACTCACTAACTGACTAGTCAGCCTTACTGAGCCATTCTTAATCTTAACTCTCGTGGTTTAGGAGTACACTGTGTGTTTTCCTGAGCCAGTCGATTATTTTCCATTGTCTTTGGCTTTTTCAGTGATCAGTTCCGGGCCATACTTTCTGTCTCGGTACTCTGATCCGTCTGAAAACTAGATCTTATTTTGCCAAGAGGTTATCCTTCGGGGCAGTTCAAAGGCCCCTCAAAATCTCCACATAACATTGACATGGCTGTGAAATCTTCAGTTTCACATCCCCACCTTGGGCAAAGAGATACGGCTGGCACAGCTGGACTTGGCCTAGTTAGTATTCTGCCTGACTGTAGGGTACAGCGCAGGGGTTTATAGTGTTCTACTGACAGTAAAGGTCAGACCTCAATGGGCAAGCAATCTGTTAAGCTCTCTTCAACTGTGTACTGCACACACACACACACACTCACTCACAAAGACTCGCAAACACACACACAGGGCAAGATTACATGACTTGGACAAGTTCCCTTTCAGTCGGTCACTCTCGACGTCACGTCGGAACTTTGTTTTTCTACCTCCACAAGTGCATCTCTTATGTTGCCTTGTTTATCTAAAAGTGCACTTTTCATTGTTTTAAACCTAGCCAAAAAGCCACGTGTTGACTGTGAAACACAGTAGACTTTAATTATATCATCAATTCATTGTGAAATTACTACATTTCCGTGTCAATCCATGTTCATTTTTACCGCGAACAATGTACTGTCACTGTAATTCAGCATCTGCAGCGCAGCAAAAATAAACTCGGTGCGTAAACGATCGCTGCACTGCTGCAGATGCACCGCACCTGGAACGCACTGACGGACCGCAACCGCGTGCAGTGTGAAAGCTCTAATCCGTTAACATGGGCGCGTAAAAAAAACCGCAACGCACACGCACTGCAGACGGAGCCTTCAGGGAACGAGGGTTACCATACGTAACCGAGACGTTCCTCAGACACAATCACTCTCTTCACTCACATACACAATAAGCCTCTCTCTCACTTGATCCACTGCTCACGCACATGCCAGCTTCTGGGTAAATCACATGAAACATGCCAAGAACATGTTTGGGTCATGAATGAAAAATTGTGTTTTTGATTGGTCCAGACGCTACATTTCACTCCCAAAATCAAAAGAAAAACACTAAGTTTTTTTTGCTTTGTGACATTACTTTGATAAGATTTACATGATAAAATGTATGTTCCCATGATTTATTTATTATTCATTTTTGTATTATGTATTATTTATTTTCCTACTATTTTCAATGATGATTATAATTACAGTAATTAAATGAATTACTATATTATTATTTTATTTGAATACATTATAAAATGATGTAAAATAAACAACTAGACTTAAAAAGTGGTCTAGAAACAATTTTCACTCAGAAATTGCTAGTAAATTTCACAATTAATTACAAAGAAACTGAACTGAATTAAACATGAAATTTTGAAGTAGAAAGGCTGAAATAATAATTTATTGTAAAACGTCCTCCAATAATCTTCAAAAAATAACCTTTTTACAGTGTAATAATAATTAATAATAAAAAATGGGTTTTATATAATATAATATAATGTAATATATAATATTTATTTTTCTTTTAGTTTTGCAATAAACTGTGAGTTGGACTTTGGATTAAAAAAAAAATTTTTTTTTATGAGGAATCCACCCATTAATTAAAGGCCTTTGGAGATCAGCTTAATTCTTCAAATATGGTTTGCTATAGATTAAGTACAGTGTAAAGTACAATGTTTACATTCTGCAATGTAAAGGATATCACATCATGTATAAATCACTAGCCAACAATCCTTCCAAACAAACACACCAATGCACAAGATAAACACACAAACACAATTCACTGTTTTTAATTTTCATTAATATGCCTCAGACTAAATATACCTGGCAGACCATAAATACATAAAGACTTGCACTGAAAGAAAACCGGAGACCGGAATATCACAGAGATTTGGCAAACCACCCAGAGCATCCTAGCACAGTGGAGGTCAATTCTGCACTGGCAAACATCACTCACGTTGTCTTCAGGCAAAAAAAAAAAGCTGGCAATTGAATGCAAACTTCAAATAATCATAAAACAATTTGAAATTAAAGAAATAAACTCTAATGTGCAGGTGAACAAACATGCACAAACACAAATGCATATGTTGCTTTTAAAATTGAGATAAATTGTAAAGAATAATCAGTGATGAATAATAAAGAAATGTTAATAAGTAAAGATGCCTCTGGAAGTTGTACCACAAGACTGCCAATCTGTAACGGTTACAGCTCATAGCAAATTCAGAACTGTGGATCAGTAAAGTATCTCATCAAAGAAATGTTGTACAAAATACCTATGATGTCCTTGAAGTCTGCCGGTATAGAAAAACACACAGAATTCAATAAAGAGAAGGCACTGATGCTTCTATGGATGGGCTGAAAACATCTGATTGCTTGTATAAGATATTTGTTAGTACATGTTTTTCATGAGCAATGCTGCTTTTCACTCCCATGTTAAACGTGTTTCACCCTGGGTCTTTATCATTAAGACGCATTGCCTACGAGAAATGTGGCCTAGAAAAGATAAAGGAAAACTGAGCTACAAATTGAGAGTGAAGCAGAAAGACCACGTTGATGGAAGGAAGATGTATGAACTAATTCACTATTTTTTTAATTAGCTTCCATGTCCTTTTTTTTTTGTAAAAAAATATCCATAAGGTAAGCTTATGAGACTTGTTATAGCACTTGCAAATCATTGCTCTTTTGTTGATTTTGATTGCTTCCATTGTCCTCATTTGTAAGTCGCTTTGGATAAAAGCATCTGCTAAATGACTAAATGTAAGCTACATCTATAGTATATCAATATATTTTTTGATACACTATCTTGGGGAAAGAATTCAAACACTAACATATTTATAATCAGGCTGACATTAAGATAAAAAATAAATAATGGGTCTGTAGTCATTTGGCAAAAAACACTTAAAAATACTAAAAATTAAAATGATAAATGAATGTAAAAACTAACAAAAAACCTGCAAAATGACTTACTAAGAATAACTGAAACTAGCAGAAATGTCTAGCCACAAAAAATGTTAATGGCTCTTGAAATGAAACCGAAATGACTGAAGCAATAATTTTGCCCGAAATGAAAGTTTAAATGATTTAAACGATTATTTACTCATCTTCACGTTTTTTTCCAAACCAACATGACTTTCTTTCTAACAATAAAAGTGTATGGAAAATGTGGGCCGGGGCTCCAAAATGAGAAAAAATGACAGATAAAAGAAGTCCATATTATTTATGATAATAAAACATATTACTAAGTCATATGACAGCTTTCTGTGAGGAACAGACAGAATTTTAGAGTAAACGACAGAACTTGTATTTTTTTTGTTCTATTAAAATTAAGCATTATGAATTTTTATACAAACGGATACGATCTGTTCTCCAATGTAGTAATGCTAGTGAATTAGATCACAATCCTTCATATCTCATACAGATAAAATTGGTAATGTCATTTTTAGTGCTGCTGTCATAACGGCAATATGAGCGCTGTGGAGATAGATATATGCGCACTGGCCTCTGAAATCCATTCAGCGAAACATTCACATGGATTCTGACTCTCTTTAAGAGGTGTATGAGGCAGAAGGGGGGTCTTCTCTGCAAGCTGGTTGGCTGAGCAAATCCAGTTATGGCAATGAATGTGCCATCCACACAGCAATTCCATTTCCGACAGCCATATGGTGAGGTGACTTTATACCTGCCTTTCCATCAAACATAATTGACAATAAGACATATAAAAGCCCACATAGAGTGCAGCAAGTGTAGTCTCTTTTCAGCGGCTGTGTACTTTCACATCTTGCTGAAGGAAAGTGCTAATCCTGACTAGTCTACCTAAAAATACATCACCATCCACATTTCCGAACCCCTTGGCCTGTGACATTTTAGTGTCGGAACTTGCCACCGGGACTCGTCTGGATCACTCTGCCCCCTCTAATCTGATGCAAACCATTTCTGAATATTCTAGCTGATCCAAACACTTGGAAATTGCTGAAAGGTCACTGGCACAATAGTTCCATTTCTTCACACACACTGTGTCAAGGTCACACTAACTCTCTTCTGAGAAAACAAATAAAAATAAACCCACATGTCAATTTGCACATGCTGTTATAAAACACTCGATCTCACAGAGAAACTCTCCTTCAAAGATCAGTTCACTCGTTCAGCAAAGATCCACTTGCTTAGCAAGAACCATTTTTGTCATTCGTTAAATGGAAGTTACATTTCACCCCATATTTAAAACATAAAAAGATTCTGCAATGGCATCATATAAAAGTAAAAACATTCTCCAGGCATCAGACTGGCACAATAGCTCCTCTTCACACACTCTGTGTCAAGGTCACACTAACTCGCTACTGAGAAAAATAAAATTAAAATAAGCCCACATGTCAATTTGCACATGCTGTTATAAAACTCTCGATGATCTCACAGAGAAACTCTCCTTCAAAGATCAGTTCACTCTTTCAGCAAAGATCCACTTGCTTAGCAAATAAACAATAAACAAATAAAATATGAAATAATAATAAAAACATATTGCATTTTTGGATTCTAATCCAAATGCATTTTATGCATTTTAATGACAATTAAATCACATATATATTTAAATATAATTATAATAAAAATAGTGTATATATAAATTCTATATTGCAACATGTTCAGATATTTTATTTATTATTTATATTTTATTATGTATTACTTATTTTCATATTATTCTCAATGATGATTCAAATTAAACAAATACAATTAATTATCAATTTTAATTTAATGCACAATTAAACTATATAAAATAAACACAGGCTTAACATAAATAAATAAGTTCTGTCAAACGATTAATCGTGATTAATCGCATCCGAAATAAAAGTTTGTGTTTACATAATGTGTGTGTACTGTGTATATTTATTATGTCTATATAAATGCACACACATACATGTACAGTATATGCTTAAAAAAAATTGCAAGCGTGTATATATA
>NW_015552615.1:4096949-4114040 GCF_001515605.1 Sinocyclocheilus anshuiensis | reverse complement strand
TATGCATAATTGTGGGATATAAAAAATTTATATGTATATATGAAATATACAATGCACAAAAAACTTCATTGTCAGAAAAAGCTTCATTCTATGTTTTTTTTTTAAATACCAGAGCTTAAAAAGGTTCTGCAATTGCATCATATAAAAGTAAAAACATTCTCCAGGCATCAGACTGTTAACTCTTTACTAAAACCTTTATTTTTAAGTGTGGGACTGAGATCTAAGGAGAAAAGCAATGAGGCACTGTTCTGAATCCGTCACTTAGATGTTGATTTCCATAAAGTCTAATTTAAATGTATGACTCAGTTATCAAATTCACGCTCAATAACAACGCGCAGAACATACACGATAATACAGCACCTCCAGGGCCTTTTGCTTCATTAGCAAAGCAAAAATAGCCTATAAGTGAAGCCAACTGTGGGTTTTCAGTTGACAAGAGTTTATAAATGGATCAAGATTGCATTTTAGACTTCAGCCCAAGTCACAGGACAGTGTGAATGACGGCACTGATATCTCAATTGGAGCCACTGAAAAGAGTGTGAAGAACCACTAAATAAAGCATCTGACATGCTCATTATTTTTCAAAGGTGTCTTCATACATGCAGCGCCTATCAATTATGGTATCAAGAATATGTGCCAAGTCGTCTCCAAGTGTCATTCAATGCTTAAAAGGTTCAGTAGAAGAATGCTTGACATCCTGATTTAAGGACTTAATTGAGCAACAGAAGGCTTGACAGGAGAAATGTGCAATGACATCTCATCAGAGACAGTCGAATGAAAAGTGAAAACATCTGTAATTCATGCACTTCACAGCCAATTCAGAGCTTTTTTGGAAGCCAGCAATGTCTAGTACAGTAGCTCTGGGGAAGCATCCATGTATAAAGCATGCAGGACCAGGCTGGCCAACAAAAATGCTGCTTTTACAACGTCTCAACATCTAAAATGGATATCTAACATTTCAAATGCACGCCATATCCATGTCTATATCAGGACTATCCACCTTCTCCAAGCTCGTTTTCAATGCACATGAATGATTTCCCCAAATGGCAGCTGTGAATGTAAAGTACATGCCCCAGATTTCTCCAAAGTTCTTCATGTTTGCGGTCCAGTATGCAGACCCTCTGGCGATCTGGTCCTGCGGGCTGAATTGGTTATTGGATACATCACACCATTAAAGGAGATTAACCAGGATTAGTGGAAAGCCTTAGAGACACTCATTAAAAGAGGCTAAGTGTAAATGCTGTAGGGTACAAGATGTGCTAGCTGGATTACGCTCAGATTTATCATGTTAAAAGCCAGACTGAAAATATGCTCCACTGAGATGTTACAATTTTATGCAGAAATTTCTATCTTGCAAGTCACACTCAAAAATGTATTCAAATGACAGCGGTGGAAATCAAAAGACTACAGCGTGCTTTCAAAGATGCTGAAGTAATTTCATAAGGTGAAGGATCACTATTTGCAACCGATGGTAATTAACTCAAGCAAGGAATGTAGAAAAATTTCATTAACATCCCATCTTTCCATCTCTAAGCTTGTGCAAATTCAAAAGGCGGACAGAATCAAAGTCTTTAGCTTCAATAATCATAGTAACATCTAACAAGAAATTCCCTTTGACTAGTTCTGAAGCTTTACCTTCAGTCATTTTATGGAAGAGGATATTGAATTTTGAAACCATTTTTTCAATAAAAATAGAATCAAATTCAATTTCAGCTCTCTCATTCATTGTGCATTTTGATGTCGTGGAAGGCTGTTGTACTAATCGTGAGCCTCATTTGCAAAGACGCTTTTCAAAGAACCACTCAGAACAGAGACCTCTAAGGTCAAGCAACCAATCATCTATTCAAGAGGAAAAGAAAAAAAATAATTACCCCAAGAGACCGTTTCTGTGTCCATGAAGCTCAAGACCTATTGACCATGGTCCACCTTACGGGAAATTTAAAAGGAGAACCATCACGTAACAAGGAACAATCAACAATTACATTTGTTTTTAAGTGTTATCGCTAGACTCTTCCAAACTTTCCTGGGAAAGTTTTCAGTCTAGTTTTATTCAATGAAAACTTAGTCATAATGGTTAAACTGATAATCACAATTATTTTTCTCAAAATATAATCATGATTATGATTGTTGTTATTTGAGACATTTCATTGCACAGATAAAGCACAAATAAAGAGAATATCAACTCGTGCAGTTTTCTGATTTAAGGGTTAAATTATCATAAATTAACACACCGTCTACACTCTAAAAAATGCTGGGTTGTTTCAATCCAACTTTGGGTCAAATATGGACTAACCCAACTTTTGGGTTAAAAATTTAATGTAAAAATGTAACCCAACGGTTGGGTTAGTCTATATTTGACCCAAAGTTGGATTGAAACAACCCAGCATTTTTTAGAGTGTACATTATAAAAACTGGTAAAGCTCAAAAGCTTTTATCAAAAGCTAAAACAGTGAAATTCCTAATATTAATTCTAAAATACATTCATGTTTTTCTATTAAACAGGAACAAAAAAGACTGTTCAGCAACGACAATCACAAACAATATAGTCAAGACCCATGTTTAGATTTATTACAGTTTGGATTGGATTTATTATTAAGGTTTGATGGCAGACACAGATTGATTGTATTACATTTTAATTTGACCGGAAAATCTTAATGGAGATTGCTAAATTACAATTTACTTGTTTGTCAATGTTTTCAGCTCATCAGCGCTATTTTTTTCTTAATGCATTGCTTAATATAAGCTTCAGTTAAAATAACATTGGTGCCAGGTTGTGAAGATTAAGTAAAACACTGTGCAGAAAAACAGTGTCCTTTTAAACTTCTTAGGGGGGTTTAAACTATTGGCAACCCCAGACGGTAACTCTCAAGAGGTCCATTTGTTAATTGTATAATAAATTAAAAGAAAACAGATAGAATACAAAAAGATTAGAAAGCAAGTGTTAATTGTTTGTTTGTTTTTTTAAAGAAAACAAGCATCAAATGAATAGAGTGCAACTCTAAAAGGGACAAGTGTTTTTTTTTTTAAGAATAGAATTAGAATAGAGAGTGCTAGAGTTAGAGGGTCAAATAAATATGGAATATATATTATATATATATATACACTTTTCTTTTTCTTTTTTTCATGACCGCTGTACCACCTGACCACCGCAGGCCCTGTTTAGGCATTGATAGTGTTGCCATAGAAAAGCATAATTCCGAGTCCGAGGACGTGAACAGCTCCGAGTAGAACGTCACGTGTTGTCATCTCGAAATTACGGTAATTACGATATGGCGTGAATGCAGCATTAGTCATGGAAAAAAGGTCCTCAGCAAACAAAATTTAACATGTTTAATGTTTCTATTTAGGGACCTCCATATAAAACAAGGATACACTGCTTTAAATGGTTAAGCAGCAACTAAGACATGCTTCTGGTATTAATTGAAGCTTATATTATGCAATGCACGAAGAAGAAAATAAATCAACAAGTCTATCTGAGTAACAGCACTCAATAAGACAGCAGCAGAAACACATGACTTGGATGTCTTCGACAAGGATAAAGGAGCTGAGCCCAAAGTAACACAATTATCTTCTTTTCTTTTCACCTTTTTTTCGCTGCCATTAAAGGAGAATTAATTGACACATTATCTTCCCATTAAGTGGTGATTTTCCTATCAGATACAGCCACTAGTGATAACAGGACAGCACCACACACTCATTAATTCTCCTTCAGGATTACACGCTATACCTGAGGACAGAGGGGAATTTATTTTTTCTGCACTGATATAATGTACTATTCCTAAATCAATTTACATTTGGACTGCAGATGGTCAGTTTACTCAAAATTACACATTTTATACTATCTGTTCATAATTGCACACATTTTACCTAAAAAACCAAATGTGAACCACCCCAGTCAGTCAAACCACAGATGGGTTGTTCCTATTATGCTGTTCATTTATTATGTCCTCATCATCTATGTCTAAATGTAATGGATTAAATATTAAATTCAAATTTTTAGAGATGGAAATCATATAAATTAGGTCATTTTTAAATATGTTCTTAAAGAAAATAATTTCACTGCAATATTCAAAATGGGCACTCCAGTTGATCTTTCTCCAATCACAATGTTTTAAACAAAAATCGGTCTCTTTTGTTGTCAGTTCCTTCATGACCTTTTTCTTGCTACATTGTGTAAATAATCAAGCCATAATTAAAGTTTAAATGACTGAGATTGACTAGAGCATATTTTTGCATTACTCAATGTTAATGCATTTTTGATGATGTATCTAATATTCAAAGAATACGTTAACATTAAACATATTCAAAATATGCTCTAGACAAGCTAAGTCAGTTAAACTTTATTAATTATTACTTATAAGTGTCTGAGCTTGACCAGATCATATTCCTAAAAGTCTGATATACCATTTTAATAAAAAACTTAAATTTCAACAAAAGCATATTAAATATTTATGAGTTACAGACTTCAAAAGGAACTGGAGAAGAGGAATGACCCTGTAAGTCATTCCCTTTAAGTGTTGTTTGTTGGCAAAATCAAGCAGGCGAAAAATCTGAACTCTGTGATGGAACGGTTCCTCTTGTAAATGATTCAAGGAAATTATTCAATAAAAGCTTGTAATGCTCCATTCTTTGCCAAATTGGTTCAGACAAGATGACATAATAAGGAGAAAGGCATGATGGGATATGACTTGGGCTGTGCCAGCAAAAAGCATAACAAAATAAACACCGGTATTCGGTATGAACCGGTATACCGCCCAGCACTACTTCATAGTTAAAAATATATTATAACATGTACTTCAAAGGGCAAAAAAAAAATTAAAATCTGCTAAAATCTAATTTAAATATATGAAAATATATTTATAAATAAATAAGTATATCATATCATATCATATCATATCATAAAATAATATGTCTGACGTATGGTTTTAAGAGCTGAAAAGCAGCAGCAGGAGACTGAAGGTCTTTGGCATGCAGTGGGAAAAGTCTTGTCAGAGGTCATATTGTAGCAGCAAAGGGTTCCTTCATTAATTCAAAAGCTTGACCCCCGGGGTTACGAGCAACGACTCATGAACTATACAACCTGACACCGATGTGCACTACCACAGCTTGGCAGTAATGCATTTACTAAGCTAGATAAAGCATGCAAAATACATCACAATTTTATCACATCAAATGAAATCACAGCTTTTAGCATTTGTTAAATGTTATACAAGCTACTGTATGTTACTGCATTTCTGCAGTGTTTTGTTTTGCTGCTCAGAGGTTGCTCTTTTATAGCTCAGGAGAAGAGACTAACTGTTTAAACCTAATTAAGTTTTCAGTTCATTCAGTTTCAGTAAAATATCAAATTTGTCTTTGATCATTCTAGGGAGAAATGCAAATACAAACAAACGAGCCAATTGTTGATGTACAGTACAGAGCTCTAACGCTGTGAATAAAATAACATGGTTTAGATCATTCGATCAGAAATATCTGAGCTCACACTGAGATCTATGAGATTATTAGAGCCTTTCCTCTGTAGAAAATCTTCCGAAGCAGTAGACTTATAGTAGGCAAAGGTAAAAAAACGAATAACGTCGACTGTGTCGTTTTAAACACAGTGCGATATAATAAGAACATGCATTTGTCATATTTTGCTTAATGCAATAAACTACATTTCTTAGTGCCAACAAAACCAATACTGTCACAAAGATGAAACACTTGATTTGCAAGACAAGTTGTTGATTTGTATAATAGCTGCTGGCTGATAATAAGGTTTAGTTGAGGGAATTTTAAGCAGTAAAAGCCTAATTATCTTCTGCTCACCAAGACTGCATTAATTTGATTTAAAAAATCAGTCAAAAGTAGAATAGAAAGCTAGAGTTTTTTTTTTTTTTTTTTTTTTAAAAAAAAAAAAAAAAAAAAAAAAAAAAAAAAAAAAAAAAAAAACAGTAATATGAAATATTATTACAATTAAAATGAATATTAATATTAAACATTAAAGGGGTCATATGATGTGATTTCAATTTTTCCTTCACTCCGGCCAGGACACGGCATCAACAGTATGTGAGGGGCGTAACATTTCCGTCTCACGCTTGAGGTATTCGGCCAATCACAACGCATTGGATAGCTGGCCAATCACAGCACACCTCGCTTTTTCAGACCGATGAGCTTTGTAAAAATCGACGCGTTTCAAAAAGGCGGGGCATAGAGGAGAAACAATAATGTACAGTATGTGGAAAATAATGTGTTTTTTAAACTTTAAACCGCATAAACATTTCATTACACCAAATACACAAAATAATGTTCCTTTTAGCAGCCTCATATGACCCCTTTAACATTAAAAAAAATTGAAATAAACAGTGAAATATTATTACAATTTTCTAGTTTAATATACTTGTTATTTCTTTGATGGTAAAGAAAGTTTAAAAGAACAGCATTTATTTTAGATGTTACAAATCTTTTGCAACATTATAAATGGCTTCTACTGTCAATTTTCAATCAGTTTAATGCATCCTGGCTGAAAAAAAGTATTAATTTCTTAAAAGACCCTACTGACTGTGTGAACAGTAGCGTACATAATAATGCTTTTGCCCACCCCCCAAAATCCCAGTTTAACCTCTTGTGGTGGCTCCCCATGTGGGTTGAGTTCCAAGGAAATGCTAACTCATTTCCACGAAACACATCAGATATATTCACTGCAAGCTCATTTTGTTCTTACTCTAAAAAAAAATATGCTTTTACTGAACGCACATAATTGGCTCTGATTTGCAAAGCATGAGCCTAATTGCAGTCCTGGTGAGGCAGGTGATGGAAATAGCTCCTGAAATTGACTTCAAAAGAACTTGTTGTCTTTTCTTCCGTAGATATGACTGAATTCAGACTGCTAATTTAACTTACAGTGAAACGGCGCAAGGTTTCCTTTAACCCCCCCTCTCTTTCTCAGTAAGCAGGATTCGCCATGCTCTCTGGCCAATGTTGCGGTCGGTGTTTGACATAATGCATGAATAACATTTTCATGAAATTTTCAGAGAGGTGTATCTATAATTCACACGCCCTTTCTTAGCTAGTGCTGATTAGAGAGAGATGCTCGAATCACTGCTGGGAACTGCTCGCCGCATCTCTGATGCACATCATTTACTATTCAGAACATTTTCATAGAGATCCTCGTTCCAGACATTCTTGTCTAAAACGCCAAACCGAGGCTGACCTTGTTGCACTGCTTCCTCTAATTAATGCTCATTCAAGACTTTCATGCCAAACACATTTAGCTCAGTTCGTCTAAAAATACTCAGCCCACCACATTCAAAACAAATTTGCAAATCATATTCCCCAGATTGCAAGATTGTTTGCTGTTTAGTGACTGATTGAAGAGTGATTTTATATACAGGCAATGAAAAGATCAAAATTTTATTTGCTTCAAATTTACAGATATTACACAGATGTTATAAACACAAAATCTCATACACAAAAACTTCAGTCCGACACTTTATGACTTAATATACGCAGTTTATGAAAGTATATGCATGCTGTATTATTAAAACCAAACTCTCCAAAAGAACTTTATTGCTTTGAGGTCAAAACAGAAGATTAAGAATTCTATTATATTTCGTTATCGACTTTGTCTCAGATGCCTCTTTTAAAATTTCTCAGGGGAAATCATAAAAAATAGATATAAATGGGACAACTGCTAATAGTAATATCTAGCATAGCTCAGACAGTTTGGTCTTGAAAGTTCAAATCTAATGAATGATTGCAGACTTTGGTAATCTGAGCACTTATTACGATGTCTTTTGAAACTCTAGAGGAGACTTCAGATGAGAAATGTCTCAAAGGAGGAAACTTTAGCAACACTCTCCATTTGCACTGCTTTTATTCTCTGTCCACAGTCTAGGTGAAACAACTGAGATATTCGAGATCTCATTTGAGATATTTCTTTCCTTATGCTTTGGTTATTAAAATTTAAAGGTACTGTAAGCAATGTTTTTAATAACACATACAAAATGTACTTAATACTGTATCTGACAGATCTCACTGATATACGTGTCCTGAGAAATAACACCTGTCACTGTGAAAGCCTTATAGTCTTTGCAAAGAGCACTTTTAGCCAAAGAGAAACAACTTCGGTCTGCGAATGATTTGCACTGTCTGGTTTTCTGATTATTTAACACCTTTAAATTTTTAAGGAATAGTTCACAACCAAATTAAAATTTTCTACAAATGTACTGCCTCTCAGACCATCCAAGATGCATATTAGTTTGTTTGTTAAAGTTGGAGAAATTTAGCATTGCGTCACTTGTGGATCCTCTGCAGTGAATGGGTGCCATCAGAATGAGAGTCCAAACAGCTGAAAAACATCACAATAATCCACACCACTCCAGTCCATCAATGAATGTCATGTGAAGTGAACAGCTGCATGTTTGTAAGAAACAAATCCATCATTAAGGTGATTTCACTTTAAACTGTTCCTTCTGGCCAAAATATGCGTCCGTCCATAATCCATAATAACACTTCCCTCAGTGAAAAAGTTCATCCACTGCTGTCCTCTTACACCAAAATCCACAACATATTTGTTTAGAACTATTTAAGACTGCTTTCGCTTGTAAACAGTGCTTGATCTGTGCATATTTCTCTCCTGAATCAGAAGAGATGTATTTTAGCCAGAAGCAACTGTTTGAAGGTAAAAACATCTTCGTGATAGATTTGTTTCGTACAAAAACACAGCTTTTCACTTCAAAAGATGTAAATTGATGGACGAGTTGTGTGGAATACTTGTGGATTATTGTGATGTTTTTTAGCTGTTTGGACTCTCATTCTGACGGCACCCATTCACTGCAGAGGCAAGTGATGTAATGCTAAATATCTTCAAATCTGTTCCAAAGAAGTAACAAACTCATCTACATCTTGGATGGCCTGAGGGTGAGCAAATTTTTTAGGGAAAAAAAATATTTTTGGGTGAACTATTCCTTTAATGCTTTCAAAAAAACCAACTCAGGTGACAACCATTGACAGAAGATCTGCTGAAATCAACAGCGCATCACAGACTTAACAAATCAACTAATCACTGAAAGTTACATCAAACTAGTTTTAGCAGTATTAGAGGCCTTTCACTCAGAATTTGTTTGCTTTTAAAAACGTAGGACACCACATATTAGTATCCAATTGCAGAAGAAGGTAGGGTCTTGAGATGCATTTTTAAGTTGCACTTCTTTTAACTTAAAAACATGATGCTTGTGTATGAAAAAGCAGTGCAACAGTCAAAGACAATTAAAAAGCCACGCATTCAGTGTGAACCAGTCCTTATGTATGTGTAAAATCCCCTCTCAGTATTTGCAGAGAACATGCATGCTGCTTTGTGCCCAATGAGAGTTCTGCACAAAAGCCCTGTTAACATTTGTCAGTATAAATGCTGAACTTTAACACCTCCGCTCAGATCAAACACTGCTAAATCTATGTTTGTAGAGACTCAGGCTTGGGAACCGAAGTTGCACGTACCTCTCAGATATCTTCTGTGACCAGGAGACGGATGCGGTTATACTGCTTGGTCCCAGCGCTTGTGACCTGGAGTGCGTGAGGGATCCTGTGGTTCAAAACAAAGCAAATACTTATAGTAGCATGCAGGATTTCAGCAGCTGAACATGACTGCATAAGAGTAACGCATTTTTTAATTTTCTGAAAAAAAAAAAAAAAAAGTGTGGGGCCTCCCTGTGCAAACTTCACTGCTTCAATGTTATAGGTCATTTATGTGTTTTTATCACGTTGCTTGTTTCTAGGGTTTTCTGGGTGGTTTCTTACTGGCCCAATTGAAAAGAGTACAGTACTGTAAGTCTCTGTGATATTAGAGTATGTAGATATGGCTCAAGTCCCTTCGATTAAGTTTTTTTCATTTCACCTGTCAAGTGAAAGCTTTATTGCTTAGAACAATTCTCAACAAGCTACAAGGTTTTGAGGTATGATTCCTGTTTGTAACACAAACAGTGCAGGTTGGGAATTGAAATAGCTATGGTTCAGGGTTTGCGGACTCTAAAAAAAAAAAAAAGGTTCTTTGGCATCTATGGTTCCACAAAGAACCATTAAGATTTAAGAACCTTTCCACTTCACAAAAATGCTATTTATAGCGGTAAAATGTTCCTTAGATTGTTAGCTCTTCAAACCAAGAAAAAATGGTTCTTTTAAGAATTGTTTACTGAAAGGTTCTTTAAGGAACCGTAAATGTTTCTTATATGGCACTATTGAAGAAAAAACTTTTGAAGCTTCATTTTAAGGGTGTACAGTATGAGTAATGATAATGCATGATGAAATTCGTTCTCCAATAGTGCACAGCTAATTTAAATTTTTCAGTGGAAGCTCAATTTGAGAAAAAAAGTGATATTTTCATTTCAATGTCTCTCTTGACCCTCATCATAAGCCTCCTCTTTCACAGTCACGCCTAATGGAAACTTCCATTGACAGCATAACTCGTGAGTAACTTGAGATATTACATCATTTCAATCATGAAGATGCTGACAAACATAAGCCTGTTTCACATCAAGGCTGGCCAAATGGAGAGTCGAGTGGAGGACGATCAATCAAAACACAGTTCTGATGTTTAATTCTGAATGTGTCGCAGGGGCTTTATCGTGGGATTAGTTGTTTGGGTGGCGGCAGCCACTGACATTTGAGGAGCATTCCAGTCATACAATATCTCGTCCACTCAGCCACTGCCCCCTGCTGCAATAAGCACTGACAGTCACGCCACACATCCTCCCCAAAACATCACTCAGATACATTAACTGAAAAAAAACAACAAAAAAAAACCTTTAGACAACATCAAACACTGAAGATGAAATGCCAAAAATCTAGGATCAAATACTCTAATTCTTTAAAAAGAAAAGAGATAAAAAACACAAACATTAAGTTACACTCTAAAAAATGCTGGGTTGTTTCAACCCAATGAACGTAGGACACCACATATTAGTATCCAATTGCAGAAGAAGGTAGGGTCTTGAGATGCATTTTTAAGTTGCACTTCTTTTAACTTAAAAACATGATGCTTGTGTATGAAAAAGCAGTGCAACAGTCAAAGACAATTAAAAAGCCACGCATTCAGTGTGAACCAGTCCTTATGTATGTGTAAAATCCCCTCTCAGTATTTGCAGAGAACATGCATGCTGCTTTGTGCCCAATGAGAGTTCTGCACAAAAGCCCTGTTAACATTTGTCAGTATAAATGCTGAACTTTAACACCTCCGCTCAGATCAAACACTGCTAAATCTATGTTTGTAGAGACTCAGGCTTGGGAACCGAAGTTGCACGTACCTCTCAGATATCTTCTGTGACCAGGAGACGGATGCGGTTATACTGCTTGGTCCCAGCGCTTGTGACCTGGAGTGCGTGAGGGATCCTGTGGTTCAAAACAAAGCAAATACTTATAGTAGCATGCAGGATTTCAGCAGCTGAACATGACTGCATAAGAGTAACGCATTTTTTAATTTTCTGAAAAAAAAAAAAAAAAAAGTGTGGTGCCTCCCTGTGCAAACTTCACTGCTTCAATGTTATAGGTCATTTATGTGTTTTTATCACGTTGCTTGTTTCTAGGGTTTTCTGGGTGGTTTCTTACTGGCCCAATTGAAAAGAGTACAGTACTGTAAGTCTCTGTGATATTAGAGTATGTAGATATGGCTCAAGTCCCTTCGATTAAGTTTTTTTCATTTCACCTGTCAAGTGAAAGCTTTATTGCTTAGAACAATTCTCAACAAGCTACAAGGTTTTGAGGTATGATTCCTGTTTGTAACACAAACAGTGCAGGTTGGGAATTGAAATAGCTATGGTTCAGGGTTTGCGGACTCTAAAAAAAAAAAAAAGGTTCTTTGGCATCTATGGTTCCACAAAGAACCATTAAGATTTAAGAACCTTTCCACTTCACAAAAATGCTATTTATAGCGGTAAAATGTTCCTTAGATTGTTAGCTCTTCAAACCAAGAAAAAATGGTTCTTTTAAGAATTGTTTACTGAAAGGTTCTTTAAGGAACCGTAAATGTTTCTTATATGGCACTATTGAAGAAAAAACTTTTGAAGCTTCATTTTAAGGGTGTACAGTATGAGTAATGATAATGCATGATGAAATTCGTTCTCCAATAGTGCACAGCTAATTTAAATTTTTCAGTGGAAGCTCAATTTGAGAAAAAAAGTGATATTTTCATTTCAATGTCTCTCTTGACCCTCATCATAAGCCTCCTCTTTCACAGTCACGCCTAATGGAAACTTCCATTGACAGCATAACTCGTGAGTAACTTGAGATATTACATCATTTCAATCATGAAGATGCTGACAAACATAAGCCTGTTTCACATCAAGGCTGGCCAAATGGAGAGTCGAGTGGAGGACGATCAATCAAAACACAGTTCTGATGTTTAATTCTGAATGTGTCGCAGGGGCTTTATCGTGGGATTAGTTGTTTGGGTGGCGGCAGCCACTGACATTTGAGGAGCATTCCAGTCATACAATATCTCGTCCACTCAGCCACTGCCCCCTGCTGCAATAAGCACTGACAGTCACGCCACACATCCTCCCCAAAACATCACTCAGATACATTAACTGAAAAAAAACAACAAAAAAAAACCTTTAGACAACATCAAACACTGAAGATGAAATGCCAAAAATCTAGGATCAAATACTCTAATTCTTTAAAAAGAAAAGAGATAAAAAACACAAACATTAAGTTACACTCTAAAAAATGCTGGGTTGTTTCAACCCAATGTTGGGTCAACTATGGACTAACCCAACTGTTGGGTTAAAAAGTTAATTTAAAAATGTAACCAAAATTTAACCCAACTCCATAGTTGACCCAACATTGGGTTGAAACAACCCAGCATTTTTTAGAGTGTACAGACATTAAAACACTTCAGTGTAAATTTATGATCCAAACAAATATGATGTTTCATGTAGGGAAATTAGAACAATTAATTTTTACATAAATATTTTACAAATATAAAAATATTTGACCATAACAGCATACATAAAACAATGCTTATATATATATATATATATACACCGTACCCACTGTATATATATATATATATATATATATATAAAATTACCATTAATTATAATTATAAAACAATGTTATATAACTATATCATTTCCATAAATTCACACTTAATACTTAGTCATGGCCTAATGGATAGAGAGTCGGACTTGTAACCCCAAGGTCACAGGTTTGAGTCTCAGGTCCTGCAGGAATTGTTGGTGGGGGGAGTGAATATCCAGCGCTCTCTCCACCCTCAATACCACAACTGAGGTGAGACCCTTGAGCAAGGCACTGAACTCCCAACTGCTCCCCGGGCGCCGCAGCATTGGCTGCCCACTGCTCTGGGTGTGTGTTCACGGTGTGTGTGTGTGTGTGTGTGTGTGTGCGCGTGTTTGTTCACTACTCACTGCTGTGTGTGTGCACTTGGATGGGTTAAACACAGAGCACAAATTCCAAGTGTGGGACACCATACTTGGCCACATGTCCTTTCCTTTCCATTCCTTACTTTGTACTACAATATTTTAAAGCAAAATTGTCTTTTAACATATTTCAGCATTTTTCTGTATAGGGTAAGGTAACTGAACTAGTTAACAGGTTTTTACTGTAGCATTTTTGCATTCTTTTTCTGTTAAAATTACATGCATTTTTATAGTGTCATAGGAAACAGTGCTGGCAGTTATGGTATATATTCACAAGTAACTATGAGAGCACTATGGTGTGTGTGTTGATATATGTGGGTGAAATAATGAGGCTATGATTTCCTCTGACTAACTGACTGAATTCATTACACATCACAGAGACCTACAGTGTGTTAACAGCACAACCGCCAATTTACTCATTAAACTTTCATGTACATGTAATCTAAATTTCTAATTCATGATGCTTGACTTGACCGAACAAATTAATTAGTCTGATAACAAGCCTTTTTAATTTTTGATATTTCGAATAATATGAATATGGCCTGAATGTGAAAAAGTTTGAAAACATAAAAATACCCATGAGACTTTAATATTCTTGACATTTAGCTGGCTTAATGTAATTTTTGCCACTGCCTTGTGATGGAAGAAAAAGGTATAATGACTAATAATATGTGAACTTTTAACGACAAAGCTGCAAGCTAATCCAAATATATCCAACTGCCATGTCAATGTCACTTCAGTGGTGCTAATTACTTAAAGCAGGGTTATAGTTAGTATCTTGAACATTGGGAAGTCACAAGACACAGCATGTGACCTTAACAGTACATTTCTAGAAGTTGAGAAATAATTCATAGCAATAGAATACCACTTTTTGACAAGTGTGAAGGTTTGGAATGAATTACTAACCACTAAATCATTAAAATTTGGTAGCATTTTTGCATTGTTTTCTCCCTGGATTAATCACTTTGCTTTAAATACAAATGTAAATAGTATTCTACCTTTTTTGCCTAACATGCATGCAAACATATTTTACTGGCATTCAAACATACAAACCATGTACATTTTTCCTAATGTGTAGATTCATTTTAATGCATAGACCCAATATTTTATAAAAGCCTCAATTTTTGTGCTGGTGCTGCAGTGTGTTATTTGAATTCAGCAGCTGTAAGTGGTCAACTTGAGTTGGCTGTCCTTGAGGTAGGCAACTAATGCCCTAGATAAGCTAACGGCAGTACAAGCCGAGAAAGACCGTAATGGACCAACCAATATACAACAACAACAACAAAAAAAATCACCCCAAAAACACTCTGTACACAGTCGCATTTCCTTAAAGGAATATTCTGTTATTTAATGACAAAGACATTAAGCTGTGCATAAACGAAAATATTCATCTAATGGCGACAGTAAACAGGGAATAAGTCCTTCAAAATCTTTCATAATCAAAAATAGAAGCATATCAATTGAAGGGCATGAGTAATGCAAAGCATTACTGTAGAAAAGGTGTGAACAAATGGCTTAAAGTGTTTCAATGTGTTTGGAAGGTCAAACCGTATGCTTTTCTTAATACTAAAATCCATACCTGGCCACATACTGGAAATAATGGACTTTTAAAGCAAAAGTGCATGCAATGAAGATCATATGGAGTCATGGAGGACTTTCAAAAGAAGCATGTGGGTGCATATATGTCTATATGTAGAGACGAGAAGCATGAGATCGGAAAAGAGACAGGAGAATATCTTTTACTTGTTTGCCATGACCTCCAAACAAAGTCTTGCGGCAGATGAAGTGGCAACAACAAAGAAGTATGTCTTCTGTATATTCAACATTGTTTGTTCTCGATCACATGTCATTTCATTAATGAAAAGTTGTGTGTGTGTGTGTGTTCAGTTCATACTCCTTCAGACTGAACATGACCAAAAAACAAGTTCTGAATATTTTTTATTTTAGTTCAGAGGCATTGCATTTCAACCCATCATGTTGTTGCACATCACAAACACTTATTAGTCTTATTAGTCATCTTCTACAGATCAAACTGTTGCTCTTGTGATTAGATGTAATTAAAAAGCTACAGCCGACTTGCAAGAATACGAGACTTTGTACGAGACAGCATAACAGACCAGCTAAAACAAGGCGGTCCACTTTGACTGCATTTTTGGCATCATAAAGCATGTTTCCAGTCAGCTATCCACTGCTGCAGACACATAAGATGCACTAAAATGCTGCCCAAGTAGACAGCTCTCTAGGTTTTGAGACGCAGCCAGAAAATCACAGAATTCAATTTCACAACATGCTTGGAGGGTCATTCCACAAATAGGGTGCCTTTGGTGTCCCTAGTGCTAATATATGTAAACAATGTCTTTAACAATGAAAATCCGACACCAACTTTTGTTATTACTAGTATATTTTATTTTCTCTATGAGGTGTGTGTATATATATATATATATATATATTACAAATATCTGTAGCAATATCAGTTTAAAGAAACTTAAAATCTGTCACTTTTATAAAAGCATTCAGCAACTGCAATATATATCAGCATATATTAACAATTTGCCTCAAGATGTAATAAATGTAATTTAGTAACAACACTAAAAACATTCTTTGTTTTTAGTGTCACCTTTTCCAAACGGAGGCAAAAGGCACACATTTCGTGGAATGAATGACCCTGGAAAACAGACCCCAGTGAACTAAATCAAGTCAAGGTATCTGCGCGGAATGTCCACATTTTCGGTGTCTCAGTGGCATAACATGGATAACTGCGGAGGAATAGCAGATCTAGGATGTTATTCAACAGTCCAGACGTGTTTAAATGTTCGCAGGATCTGCAGTGGAGAGTCGCGCGCTGCGCTGCATTCACACGCGCTCCAAAACACGCAAACATCACATCAGTCCTCACACAAAAAATATCATTTTGATCGATATAAAAACAACTTTGAAACAAAAAAAGTCTTTTCTCATTGACGTAATGAGGAACTACATGTAAATGTCCAACCGACAAATACAAAGAACGAAAGTAAAAAATATTTAAAAGCAAAACAAAATCGTGTCCAGCACTTGCTCCTTTATAGGATATTGTACAAAATAAAGAAACTAATATACTCAAGCGCTGACTCACGTTAACCAAAGTTAACCAAAACCTTCCCCCTCTCCAAGAAGGTAAAACATTAAAAACCGGCTTTAGATGAGTGTCAGCTGACCTCAGAAGAAGAACAAGACGCAAGCACATCCCAAATCAAAAGAGGGCGTAGAAAACAGGTAAAGATGAAGACAAGAGAAAATGAGAAGAAAGTACTCACCGGTGAAAATGTCAGAGAGCAAAAATGTGGAAAGAGCAACAAGAGAGAGAGTGTGAGGAGGAGCTGTTAGCGGCGCAATGACTGAGGAAAGCAGCGGCTCAACAGTATAAACAGCGCTGGTGTGGAGCAAACCATTGCGACCGCGCAGGGGGAGACACACAATCGCTCTACACTTAAAGGTGCACTCGGTAATTTTGTAATTAAAGGGGTCATATGATACGATTTCAAGTTTCCCTTTCTCTTTGGAGTGTTACAAGCTGATTGTGCATAGATAAGATCCCTTAAGTTGCAAAGACTAAAGTCTCAAAACCAAAAAGATATTCTTTATCAAAGTTACGACTCTGCCACGCCCCCTAAAACGGCTCGTTCTAACACGCCCCCACATATCT
>NW_015552615.1:4091282-4095954 GCF_001515605.1 Sinocyclocheilus anshuiensis | reverse complement strand
GGCCAATCACAATGCACTGGGTCAGCTGGCCAATCAGAGCAGACTGCGCTTGTCAGAAGGAGGGACTTTGTAGAAAACGAAGCGTTTGAGAGAGGCGGGGCATAGAGGACCTACAATAATGTACAGTATTTGAAAAATAATGTGTTTTTTTGAACATTAACGCATGTCAACATATTCTGTTACACCAAATACACAAAATAATGATCTTTAAAAAAGCATCATATGACCCCTTTAAACTCCGTAATTTGCTAATTTAAAAAGTTTGCACCTAAGTAAGGAACAGTATTTTTGATAAATAGCATTACAATGAAATTTACTCACATGAGATGAATAGTTCAGTCTTCTAGAAAAAGCTGTTTTATTCTGTTTATTGCAACATAACAGAAATGACATAGACTACAACCTAGGCATTACAGAACATAAAACTGTGAGGCAATTTACTAGCAATTTCTGAGTGATAAGTGTTTCTACACCAACTTATTTTTAGTGTAGTGTTGTTGTTACTATATTTTATTTTTACACTGTGCTATAGAGTTTAAATCAAATAACTATCTGTCATGCAATTGGCCAGGTTAATAATTCAACAGTCTGTCAAATATTCCTATAGCGCTTCTATCCAGTGCTCAAACCCAACAAACACATTATATTCTATATCTGTAATGTCAGAAAAGTCTGACATCTGAGCTTCGCTTCAGGGCCGTGATGTGTACATGTTGTACAGTGGTTGTCCATGATGTAACCTTAGTAGAATTTTAATTTATGGTTCAGAACCGTAGTAAAAACATTTTGACGGCACTGTGACAACCTTCAGACAATACTGTCAAGAATTTCAGCATGTTGTCACAATGTTCCAGCAACATCCTGTGTTTGCTGGGATTTTTAATACTATGTGAAATAATACACAATGTCTACAACAGCATTGTGATACACTATTATTTCTGCAGAAAAGAAAATTGAGTAGTGTACACATGTGCATACTGAATATTGCAGAAAACATGTAGTCTTTCAAATAAAGGTTCCAAAAGAGGGGTTTTGCATGCAGAAATGCCATAAAAGAACCACTTTTTTGTACTCTAAAGAACCGTTTAGTGAACAGTTCTTAAAAACACCATTTCTTTTAACATTTTAGTCATCTTGAGAGCATTTTTTTTACCACCATAAAGAAGATTTGTGCAATGAAAAGTTTCCATGGATGTTAAAGGTTCTTCATGGACCATCAGTGCCATTCATTTTTTTAAATATTGCGAATGGCAGTTATTGCAAACATTAAGAGGGTCTATTGTATTATATGCAACTTTGTGGGTAATTCCATTTCGTTGCTGTCAGATTACAAAATTTCTGATTTCTAGAAGGATAAAAATAGTTGGACTATTTGTGTGCACATTGAATATCTTAAAGGGATAGTTCACCCAAAAATGAAAATTTTGTCACTCTCATGTTGTTCCAAACCCGTAAGACCTCCGTTCATCTTCGGAACACAAATTAAGATATTTTTGATGGAATCTGAGAGCTCTCTGACCCTCCCATAGACAGCAAGGGTCCTTACACGATCAAGGCCCAGAAAGGACACAACAATAATCCACGTGACATCAGGGGTTCAACCGTAATTTTACAAAGCTACGAGAATACTTTTTGTGCGCAAAAGAAAAAAAAAAAACGACTTTATTCATCAATTCGTCTCCTCCTTGTCACCCTAGCGCCATTTTGGAGAGTATCCACTGAACGTAAATTGCGTACATGAGGGTGAGTAAATAATGACAGAATTTTCATTTTTGGGTGAACTATCCCTTTAAGAGATTACAAACTGTATTCATATAGTTTCTTAGGAAATAAAAATGTATATCAAAAGTTCACATCACACCACACACAGTGTCTCTGCGCACAGACACACACACGCGCACACGCACACACACACACACACACACACACACACACACACACACACACACAGCACTACACACTCAAGCAGCCATGCCTCTCTCAAAGATATGAGACAATGCCAGACAGCGACACTTAGGGCAAGGATTACCGAGATGTTTTTCTCGGGTATTTACCGTATCTCCACAGGGCTTATGCGCCCATTTCACATCTATTTTTTTGTTTACGTTGTGATGGAGACATCATACTGTGTGCAAGCAACAGCTTAGCCTTGAGCCCAGAGCTACAAGATAAAATTAAATTGAAAGCCAGAGATTTTAATTCAATTCCTCAGAGGGAAGTAAAAATTTATCAGGGCGAACAAATATAGATATGCCACTATTAATGATAACATGGGAGGTGAGAAGCACAGGTGACACTTTGAGGGAGTGTGGGAGGAAAACGTCAACTGCGACGGAGTAGAAAAAGAAACAGAAAGCCAGTAAGTGAGAAAACAACTGAATGAGGATTTAGGAAACAACCTACCCCAAAACAGAAGAGCAGCGGAGAGAGCAAAAAAAATCCAAGCATCAATAACGCACATTAGTCCTCGCACATCTGCTCTAGTTGAAACTCCTCCAAATTCACAGCTTCACACCATCCCTTGAGAGTTTAACTCTCTCCATAGTGCTCTCAAGATTAGTTGAATCCTGTTAACGGGGAAAAAAGCCCTGAAGAAGAGATCCTATTAAAACTGCCTGGTGTAGACAAAAGACCGGTTATCTATGTGGATTTGTCGCACTGTGATTTGCTCATTTCAAATACGATACAAAAGAAACAGAAGCTAAATGCCACACAGGTCCTCCGAGAAAACACCACAACAATATCAAAAAGAGCCTCGATTTTATGCTCGTCTGTAAAAGAGACCATTACAGAAAGAAGACAAAGAAAGAATTTTGCCTTGGAATTTCATCTAACACGTGTCCAACGTCTTTCTTCCAGACAGTCATTAGTCACAAAGGCAATTCTGATGCTTTCAAAAAGCAACAACTTACAGTAGATACCACAAAAACCTGAGGTGGTTGTAGCCCTGTAACTCAGTCTGAAGGCCAGAATCATAAATATACAATGTTTGGGAGGGTGTTTGACATTTTTGCAGTGAAATAAATGGGCATATTACTCACTCTACTGAATATTACCGGCTGAAAGAGGTCTGGACTGTCAGCAGCATGACAGCGATGCTTTTTCTTACATTGTTCTTTCTTAAAAAAATCAGGTGGAAATATCCAACGCTAATTTGGTCATTTTAACTCGTCAATCCAGAGGTAATTATGTAGAGCGATGGCCAGCCGTTAACTAATACAACCCCTCATTGACTGTAAACATATTGACGAATCGGGAGTCTCAATCATTCTTGGGCGCTACACTGAACACCTAAAGTCAACACTAAAGGATACTTTTAAATGAGGACAGTCCTGGGCATGTAGAAAAATGAAAGGTCAGATGATGCCACAGCACCCGGAGATCATGTGTTAACACATTGTCAAACACGAGGCAGATAGTGTGATGGAGGTGAAGACGATCGAGAAAATACCATATGTCCAGGCTTGCTCTGCAGGTTCTTTTGTGCTATAAGAACAAGAAAGAACAAATGGAATAAAATAACACAATGGACATTTTTCAAAATGGTTAAAGGAATTAAAAACGTCAATTCTGTCATTATTTACTCACTTTGGACACAAATTATGTAAATGGTGACTTTTTGAATGGAAAAAATACACTGAAAAATAAAAACTTATAATATTAAAAAAAATATATATACATTTTTTTTAAGTTCACTGGAGACATTTCAAAAGAAAATACATTTCTTTTGACTTCAATATTTCATGTTTAATTCAGAATATTGCTTGCCATGTCTTTGTGAAATTTACTAGCAATTTCTGAGTGAAAATTGTTTAAGTTAATTTTTAGACAGAAGACTAAATCATAACAGAATTGTCCTTTTTGGGTGAACTATTCGTTAAAAATCTGGAAAAAAAAACACTGAAAAAAATTAGAAATAATTTTCACTCAAAAATTGCTAGTAAATCTCACAAACAATTATATAAAAAGGCAAGCAACACATTATGTGAAAATTTGAAGTAGAAAAACTGCAATACTGTAAAAGGTTTTTTACAAAAAATTATTTTTGCTTTATTTACGGCTTTGAAAATTTTTAGTGTTGCATGATACATGATGAAGCATTGTTGTGAATTGTAAACATTAAAATGCAAAGCATTTGTGTGCATTTGCATACCACTAGCACAATAACATCAGTCTGACAGAAGCTGCTCATCCGGATCTCTGTGACTTTTTCTTAAAGGGGTCATATGATGCAATTTCATTTTTTCCTTTCTCTTTGGAGTGTTACAAGCTCTTGGTGCATAAAGAAGATCTGTAAATTTGCAAAGACTAAAGTCTCAAATCCAAAGAGATATTCTTTATAAAAGTTAAGAATCAGCCACGCCTACCTAAAACGGCTCGTTCGAACACGCCCCCACATATCTACCTCACTATGTGGGAAGATTTGCATAACGCCACCCAAATGTTCACGCAAAGAAAGAAGGCGTAACTTTTATTCTCGCTGTAGTATTGTTGTTGCCGCTGCCGCCATGTCGTGAAGACGCTGTGTGCTTCGTTGTGAAAGTGAAACTACTTTGTTTGGTCTTCCAAAAGAGGACGATATCCGCTTCGTCATGCCTAGAGCTGATCCGTGCTGGTCGCTGAGGGAATACATCAACTTAGTGCTGTGGATCACCGGATCGGCTTTCACCGT
>NW_015552615.1:4089877-4091008 GCF_001515605.1 Sinocyclocheilus anshuiensis | reverse complement strand
ACGATTAAGGTAAAAAAAAAAAAAAAAAAAAAAATCTATGATGACCTTGCTGAACTTATTTCTGAAAATCTCTGTGATTTATCTTAATTACCTGGATTTAGCTTAATACATTGGAATTCATTGATGGATTTATAATGAGATTATGAATAAACACTAATATGTGAAATATTTTACAGTACCTAAAGTATTTGAGGTACTGTAAAATATTGTGGCTTTTTAGTCCATGTCTTTTAGCTTTTCTCCTGAACTGAAGCCCTTATACAAACCCCTTATAGGCGCAATAAACAGCCCAAACAGTATGAAAATATACAATGTAGTTTGCATTCTTGTGATGTTTTTCACAGAACAGTGGCTGGGTTGAACTTTAGGTTAATGAGCCACTCAATAATGAATTGATATCTTCCTCAGGTCAGTGCTGCATAAGGATCTATCTCAATGACGCATGGAGTCAGAGGTTATAACCTTAAAATATAATGCATGTTATAGCTCACAACACCCATCTACATGAGTTAGTGTGTGTTCCTTCCTACTACAGCAAATATTTCTAATACCTGAATGGGAGTTTGAGGTCCAAGGGTACAGGCTGAAATGTAACAGTGTTATGGCATCAAACGATGCACTGCATATCTGAGCTATCTGTTCTCTGCATATCGAAAACCTTTTAGAGAAAGGTTCAAAAAACTAAAAACTGTGGAACTGATTCATGCTTTGATGTTTGTTTGCTCAGATTTTTGCCTGTCGATATGTCCCGCTGCACGCAGGAACACAAGCGTTCTTGGTTCACGTTCACACATCATAGATATAGAAATGGCAGGGGAGAACGAGAATGAGGACTATTGGAAGAGGGCAAATGTAACACACTAAATTTCTTCAAGCACAAACAAGTGATGCTACTCACTCAGCACACAAATAAATTCTCTCTCTGCCTGAGAAAAATAGGTTGAATTATATCACCTCATAAGAAATTATCGGCACAAATGTTTTGAATTGCTCTTTTTCTTCTAGTTTCTGGTGCCTCTGAATTGAATACACACACACACACACACTAATGCGCACATACACATACACATACACACATACACACACACACACACACACACACATATATATATATATATATATATATGCGTG
>NW_015552615.1:4069423-4089545 GCF_001515605.1 Sinocyclocheilus anshuiensis | reverse complement strand
GCAGCAATGTTCTTTTTGGAGAGCAGTGGCTTTCTTCTTGCGACTCTGCCATGGACACCATGGTTGTTCAGTGTTCTCCTGATGATGGACTCATAAACATTAACATTAGCCAATGTGAGAAAGGCCTTTAGTTACTTAGAAGTTAGCCTGCAGTCCTTTGAAACCTAATGGACTTTTACACTTCTTGCTTTTAGAGTGTTCTTTGTTGGTGGACCACTCCTGGGGAAGGTAACAGTGGTCTTGAATTTCCTCCATTTGTACACAATCTGTCTGACTGTGGATTGGTGGAGTCCAAACTCTTTAGAGATGGCTTTGAAACCTTTTCTAGCCTGATGAGCAACACCAACTCTTTTTCTGAGGTCCTCAGAGATCTCATTTGTTTGTGCCACGATACACTTCCACAAACATGACCAAACTTTGATAGATCCCTGTTCTTTAAATAAAACATCAAGATCAAAATGAGCTTGTTTGGACAAAAACAAAATGCTATTCCAATAGACAACTTTTTCCCAACCAGGATGGTGAGAGTTTTACAGTTTGATGAAACTGAGCAATAATCTACCAACACTTTTTAGAATGGTAAAAAAAAGAAAAACTTTTCATTTTAAGTATTGTAGCATGGCCTGAGGTGACCCGTTTATCTTTTCATCATGTAGGACATTCATGATTTGGAGCAGAGACCAAAAAGGCACACAAACAGATAAACAAATTCGTCTAAGCCTCTAAGACGACGTGTATTCAAATGATCTGAAAGACACAAAAACAATCAACCTTTCACTCAGAGCACTTTTGTTATGATAATCATCTGTGCTACAGGAAATTCCTTCATTACTGTGCTTACAATTGGGAGCCCTTAACTGAACAAGTAGCCTACACATGCTACTCACACAGACAAGAGCAAGGTCTACTCATGTGCTTTCTATAGTTCTTTAATTCTTTCTTTGATTACATTTTATAGTTTTCTTCCTTTTTCTTGCATACACACACGCACATTTCAGTGGCATCCTAAAAAGCAGCAGATGACCACAGTAGGGTACAGTACTACTATTTGTACTTAATTTGAATATTAATCTTTGAGAGTTTTGGGGAGGGGTGATATACATACACATACACACACATACACATACACATACACACATACACACACACACACACACACACACATATATATATATATATATATATGCGTGTGTGTATTATAATTTGTTTTTATTTTATAATTATAGTTTATTAATTTAATATCACCTAATTGTTATATTTTTATAACTGTATTTTTATTTAAATTATTTAATAATTGTTTTTAAGGGCATTTCAAAGGTGAATATATACATGGTGTGTGTGTTTATTATAATTATATTATAACTTCTATTTATATAAATTAAATATAATTTATAATAATTTAAATATATAATTAATTCAAATTATTATTAGAATTTGTATAATTGTATTTGCATTTAATTAAAATTATTTGTTTATTTATTTATTTATTTTTAAAGAAAATTTAAAATTAGATGCAAAAGTGAATGTACTGATAGGGGCCCTGTGTCCCATCCAAGGAAGTTCATCCCAAAACTCAAGCTTGAAAAGGACAAAAACAACAACAAAAACTAACGTGACAGAATTGGCTCTAGTGGACTTCGTTTGGCATTTGCTGAGAAGCGCCTGCCCCTCCTTTGAATAGCTTGTCCAGTTATCTGATAGCGGGGAGTCCCTGACATTTAAGAAGAGTCATGCATTTGAGGACAGTAGATCTTAGACATGACTGGTAGTTCAAAAGAGCTAATGTTGAGCCAATTTGTCAGCTACTCACAACACACAGTAACATCTGTACACTGTAACATCTTAACATAATCAACATTTCCTTCCCAATTCACACCTTCAGGGAGGCATTTCCCACAGTCCTTGCAAGTCTCATGAAACCCCAGTGTTCAAATGTCTTTAAATGCCAGGGATTTTCCATCATAAGACACATGAGCACAAGCTGTTGTGCTGAAAAACACAGAAGAGTTGGTTTTGATGCAGTTCTTGAAAAATATCCCATACTGACCTCTATATATGCACTTAGAAAAGCAGGTCAATAGACCAGAGCAAAAAAAAAAAAAATCACCTAAAAGAAAAGGCAGTAAAACTAAAACCTGAATAACCTAGAAATTTAATTCCATGTTGTAACATATAAATGAACTGTTTTAAAGTGAAATAAATTATTTAACATATCAAATAAAAACCTGACTACACTGGGTTACAATATACTTTATAAAAGCCATTTTTTTTGGATCAGGCAGAATTGGCTCCTTGAGGTAACAATGACACTTTTGTATTTTAAAGTGGGGTTGTCATTCATTTTTACTCTTAAACCACACTCTTATACATCTGGATGAGGTACTTTCTGTGATTCACTTGGCAAACAACAAACCCTAACCATTTAAATAATAAAATAAGTAAAAGATGCACATTGTCAAAGCAATTTTGTGTATCATAATAGACTCAAAAGACTTCATACAGAACAAAATTCTCTTTTTTCCTTTTTTTTCTCTTTTTGGTTTAAAGTTGATTAAAATATGTATTTTCCATACTTGATTTTCTTGCTGTGTTTACATAAACACAAACTCTATTGAAGTCTGTCTTTCCTAATCTGAGAATGAGTGAATTTTATTGTACAGCCAAGATGTATGAATAAAACGTTGATCTTTATGCACTTCTAGCATACTGAAGTTATACAATCCAAAAAATAATCAATGGGTAAAAGAGCAAACTTTTAAAAACTCTCTGAAAGCTCCCTCCTATTCCCATTATATAAGCACAACTTTAAAAAAAAAAGGATGATTTTCCTGTTATTTACAATGCTAAATCAGGCCGACGACGCCACTCTGTCTTCTAATCAAATGAGCACATCAGGAACTTTGTTTCTTTGCCGTTTAATACATAATGTCATGCTGTACAGTCAGAGTACATGACAACAGACATGAATGCTATAAAGTAATGAATGAAAAAGACAGCATATTCAACTACTAAATATGCTTGTCTCAGTGATACAATATTCCAGCACAAGCAAATTAAATGCGTGTCTCGGAAACAGAATAAAAAGAAAAATGTTCCAATATAGGCACAAGAGACTGCACGAAAATTCACAAGACTTAATAATAATAATAATAATAATTTAATAATTTATGCATTTAGCAGACGCTTTTATCCAAAGCGACTTACAGTGCATTCAGGCTATACATTCTTATGACTTCAGACTTCTGCTCACTTTACCGTAGACTAGATGTCTATCGCAACTAAACGCTCACCAACTTCCATTCATCTGCCTTCCATTCATCTATTCAGGTGTTCAGTAAATTAAGGTGAAAGCTCTCGACGTTTCCTTCCAACAATGAGGGTGGCCAAACAAAAGCTTAAGTGCTGAGATGGACTGCCAGTGCATTTGAGAGAAAATTACATCTATCTTACAAAAGTGGTATGATAAACAATGAGAAAATATTAAATATTTGTGATGTGAATGTCAACAAAACACATCTGCATGAAAATGAGTGACTTTTACTACATACAGCATTCAATTTGCATCGAAATGTTTATGCCAATTAATCAAATTAACCAAAGTTAATTTGAATTTTAATTCAAATAATCCAAAATACAATGTTATCGTTGCAGAAAACAAGAATTACCTGAATTATTTCATTTTATTACAAACAGGCAATCTTGGTCAGAATTATTGGCACCCTTGGTAAAAATGATACAAGTAAAGATGGCTGTGAAAATTAACCTGCATTGTTTTTCCTTTTGATCTTTCATTTAATTCACAAAAATCTAACCTTCTTATAGACATAAACAATTGAAAGGGGGAGAAAATCACATTATGAAATAAATGTTCTCTAATCACAATTATTAGCAGTCTTAAGTGTAAAATACTGTATCTCTGAAGGATATTCCCATTCATATTTACATTTTTTAGCACACCAGGTTGACTAGGAAAATGAAATTGTCCAGCCATGACTTCTTGTTTCACAGGATTAAATCATTCATCACAATGAGTAAAACCAAAGAATAAAGTTCTGACGAGCAGCAAAAGATGGTTCAGCTTCACAAAACATAAAGTGGCTGTAAGAAAACATCTGAAGCATTGAAATCTCTCATTCCCACCATCAGGGCAATTTCCAATAGTGGAGATGTAACGAATCTGCCTGGAATAGGACATGTGTCTATACTGTCTTATTGTATGGAGAGAAAGAGAGTTTGAGTGGCCAAAGATTCTCCACTGATCATTGCTTCAAAAATAAATTTGGAGGTTGCAAAAATTATTTAATAAAAAAGGGGACCAATAATTGTGGCTAATGTATATTAGAGAAAAACATTTATTTAATAATGAGATTTTCTCAGTGATTTAAAAAAAATAAAAGATCAAAAGGATAAAACATGCAGATTTTGTTTTTCATATTTACCAAGAATGCTTATAATTCTGACCAGGATGTCAGCCCTGACATCCTATCATCTGACCAGCCCTGAATATCAGCGGAGACCAGAACAACTAGCTTTGACACAATCTGTATTGTTAAAAGTGCTATATAAATAAAGGTTACTTGACTTGACTTGACCAGGACTGTATATAGTATATTTTATACAATTCCCTAGTTTTAGCAAAAGTACAAAGTCGAATATACTAAAAAATTTCATATCCATATGCAAAACAAACCGGACTTTTCTAACATAAATAAAGGTGAAAATGAGCGTGGTGCTACTGTTCAAATAGTCAGTTCACGCAGCAAGGCATGTTGCTAATATGTATCCCTGCATTACTGCACAATTATTGACAAAATGGGTGTTGGTTGGCTACCCATTTTAAATCTCCTATAGGTTATTTATTTTGGGGTGGAGATACGTCCCCTCTAATGTTCCCTCCAAAATGAAAAGCTACTGATCTCCCATCTCCTAATTCCTCGTACATACACACGAGGGGTGAGCTCAACAGGGCCGATTGAGAGTCTTTCACGCTCCACATGCCCAAGTGTGCAGCAATCTGAGGTACAATTTTCAATCACAGCATCCTTTCTTCAACAGACTGTCAACTAACAGCTGTCCTTGGGAGAGCCCTTGACCAGGACACTGCTAGTTCTGTAAGCTAATGTGAAGAGATGCACCGTTCCACCCCAAACTGCCACCACATGAATCTAGATTGTCTCTGTGATACAAACCTGCCTGAAATTATTTGGAGCAAATTTGAAGGCTAGGTATTGGTTCTAAAATTAATTGGACTCTTTGTTAATTGGGTTTAAAAATCAATATTAATTGCATATTTTGTGACATTTCTGAGAGAAACATTCAATGGAGAAATGTTGAGCAAGACTTACATTTCTGAGGGGGCATTTGACCATTGATTAAATTATCCAACATTACATTAGTTTTTGAAAGAAATCACCAAGGCTGCATTTATTTGATAAAAAATACAGTAAAAACAGTAATATTTTTGGAAATATTATTGCATTTTAATATAACAGTTTTCTATTGTAATAAATTCTAAAATGTAATTTATTCCTGTGATGCAAAGCTGAATTTTCAGCATCAATACTCCAGTCTGCAGTGTCACATGATCCTTCAGAAATCATTGTAATATGCTAAAAAAAAAAATCTAATTCGATTTCTGATTCTGAAAGTAACAGAGAGGATAATTTACACACCTGTTTCTGCAAACATTGGCACAATCTGAACTCACATACCTACAAATCACTGGTCTGTGAATTTCTGCACAAGCTGGAAATCCAATTTAACCAATACTGTTGCACTTTTCCAAGAAGGGACTTGAAAATTTCAACTTTGCACAATCCTGTGCAGCATTAGACTGCGTTTATCTCAGTTGTCCAGGTTACACTCTTAAAAATAAAGGCTCCAAAAGGGTGTTTTTGCAGTGATGCCATAGAAGAACCATTTTTGGTTCCCCAAAGAAGCTTTCAGTGAACAGTTCTTAAATGAACCATGAATTTTTAAGAACATTTAAAAAATCTATAGAACCTTTTTCGACTATAAAGAACCTTTTCTACATTTGAAAGGTTCCACAGATGTTCAAGGTTGTACATGGAACCATCGATGCCAATAAAGAACCTTTTATTTTTAAGAGTGTATATAGTCTTTTTCTGACCCCTTATCTTCTTGAAGTTAATATGCATCATCCGTAGTGTTAAAAAATGTAACACAGAAAGAAAACAAATTAATTAACAAAAGTAGAATGCAATAATTAGATAAACAAACAGAAACCTCAAGTCCAGAGCAGTACACATTATCATTTCATCTCTCCGAATAAATTTGGATTTTTGTCACAGATTTGGATGTTTGGTCAAATTCCACGTATCTGTCAAACAGGCTTGTTATCTCAGATAACCTGTCAATGTTTAATTTCAGACTGACTCAGTGACAGCTGGTGGACGTCCGACATGTTACAGAAATTAAACACAGCGCTCATCTGTTTGGTTAGGGATGATCTAATTGAATTTTCCGTTTCCTCATATCTGACTCGCAAAGAGATTGAATCTGATAATCCATTCCTGCTGTTGTTTACAAGAAAAGATCATGTAAACAGTAGAGACAGCGGTAATGCAGAGCTAATGAATTATCAGTGTGAATTCTTTCTTTATTGGGGACTGAAGGAAACTTGAGTCACAATATCAGAGACTTGGGTGACTTTTTTTTGTTGTTGTTTTTTGACTTGAGCTTGTAAGCAACCATCGAGAACACTCTAGAAAAGACCAGGGAATCATTTCCCAAAAGCAAGTTCCATTCAACTCTATTGGTAACAATGGAACTTGCGACAATAGTTGCATTTGGAAAACGCACCCCAAAATATTTAAGCAATACAGCAAAAAACATTCAAACCATCTAAGCAACTGCATAGCACTACCCTTGCAACCACCAGAACACCCCAGCAACTGCAAGAAACACACTAAACGCCACAACAACTGTTTTCAACATTGATAATAATATGAAATGTACCTTAAGCAGCAAATCAGCATATTAGAATGATTTCTGAAGGACACTGAAGACTGGAGTAATGATGCTGAAAATTCAGCTTTCCGTCACAGGAATAAATGACATTTTAAAATGTATTCATATACAAAACAGCTATTTTAAACTGTAATTATATTTCACAATATTACTGTTTTTACAGACTTGGTGAGCATAAGAGACATCTTACAGACACTAAACTTTTGAATCATTGTAGCAGCAACCATCTTTTCCTCAGATAATGTAAAACCATTTTTATTTACTTGTTTCATTCATTATTTAAGCCTGGTTCCAAATATTTGAGCCTTGCAAAAGTTCTACTTGCAAGATATAAAGCTCGTATAGTTTTTAATCCAACCATAAAATTACGTCCAAAAGAAGCCAAAGCATCAAGCTTTGTGTGTCACCATTGTCAGTGTCTCTAGTCCTGTCAAATTTAGCGAGAAGAACTAACTCTTGCATTCCAAATAACATTATACAACATTAAAATTTATAAAGTCATGTAGTCGGGGAACAATTATTATTTATAACTCTTGCAGGTCATTAAATGCATTCTGCTCTACACTTGCCAGCGTCTCCACATCCTTAATCAAAACTCCAAATGGTACACGCGTTCACACCGCAGGTTTCTCTTGCTCCACATGTTCGGAGCGGACAGATAGCGGGCTACGCCAAGTGCGTTTTAATTACCATCTATCCTCGCTCGCGCCAATGCCTGCTGACCCACTACTGTGCTGCCAAGACACATCTGAATCAACTGTAATGAGCACAGTAGCTTAGCATGTTAGCACAGGGAGAACAGGTTGAAACCAAACAAAACAACAACAACAGCCGAGTCATGCTCAGAGAGCGAGAGAGAGACAGAAAAGACCAGAGTCTTTTCTCTCAAATCTCTTTAATTGGTGATGTGCAATCATGCTGATTTCTTGGAGGTTTAATCAATGATGACCGTAGCGTAGCATTTCCTCTGTGATTAGCTCCTGCAAAGGGCTGCCCGGACTTATTGGCAGAGCATTTTTTAGTATTCTGGCACACATATTAATACATTCTTATAAAGGACATTTTGCGCCAATTTGTGTTAGAACTGAGGAACTGTTCAGCATTAAACATTGTATCAACGTTGTTTTAACGTTGAAACAAGAACTGACCTTATTATAATATTTCAACGTTGAAGGTTGGTCATATGCCGGCTGGGAACTGGGTCAAATGACTCTGAACTCTCCCTCATCTTAATTTTAAATACTGCTATTTGGCTGATAGCAAAGTAGCAGGAAAAGATTATAAAGAAAAGACTGAGAAGTGGAGTAAACTGTCTACGTATTGGTGGTCTTGCTGACAGGATGTCTTTTGGGAGATGAACTATGCTGATGGAGGAAGAAAGACCCACACACAAATACACAAAAAGTGATATGTGAGGCAGAGGGAGATGTGGATTAGATTTAGTCAAGGGGTCTTAATATTTTACACATGAAGCTTGCAGCCATTGCACTCTCATGGATGGATCTGCGTTTTGATCAGAGGCGGACAGTAACTAAGTACATTTACTTGAGTATTGTACTTAAGTACACTTTTTGAGTATCTGTACTTTACTTAACAGTTAAACTCTGCGGACCCGGATACGGGTCCAAAATCCTGTTAAAAATGTTTATGCTTCATTTACATAGCCTTCCTTATATCACGAATTTCCGCCTAACCATTGCGAATAATTTTTACGAAGAATGTGTATTTTATATATTTTTCACAAAAAAGTCAAGTCATATATCACAAGAAAGCTCTCATTCTCAGGAATTTGACGATGTAGATTATTTCATTGTGTGACAATCACAGATCGAATTATCTTCGATAGAATCGCGATGTAAAATGTTGTCATCTCTGAGCGAATTTACATTTATACTCGTAGCACTACTTCAGTCAGCTGCAAACAGCCACAAATATCTATATACTCTATATTATCTTTTAGATTAGGATCTCTTCTTTCAAACAAGACCATTTTCACGTTTCTGCGTGCTTCCATCGGTGAGATGTATAGCGTTTTGTCCAGGTTATGAAATAGACGCGTGTCTGGAAAACAGGCGCTCTTCATATCCAAAGCGCGCACAGCCAGCGCGTCTGATGTTCTAGAGATCTGTGGTCGCTTGTGGACTGCAATTGGTCAGATTACAGTCTGTCAACTCGGCGGCCGGATGTGAGCGGGAGGCAGCGAACGTCAGAGGAAGTTATTCCAGGGTTGCAGTGGGCCGGTTAAACCAGCAGTGTTTTCTTATATGGTGAAAACTTCATCGGGACATCAAACCAAGAAATGTGATCTGTCAGATGATCCTGAGAAAAAGATACGATTGTCTGTTGACAGACGAATACGAGGCTTTACTAAAATGAAACAGAATAGTAAATGGAAGAAAGTTGTGGCGGGTCGGCACAACTATGCTGTGAATGGACCAGAGTGGGGAGAGTCTGAAATAGGAGATAGTGACGATAGTATGGATATAAGCCAAGGAAGTGTGAGAATGAAGGAAAAGAGAGGAGATGATTTAGCAGGAGTCAGGTCGAAGAAAATAAGAGGCAGTGGAGGTGTTGGAGAAGGAAACGAGGAAAGAGAGAAGGCAGATGGCGACTTCAAAATTATATTGAGATTTGCGGAGGAGAAGGGAATTTTGTCAATGAGTCCGGTAAAGTTAACAACCGTTTTAAAAAATCAGGTCGGTGATATTAATATGGCAAAGGTGTTGAGAGATGGCAATTTGTTGATTGTTTGTAGAAGCGAGGAACAGAGACAGCGGGCTGGTAGGATGAAAGAAATAGGGAGGAATAAAGTGGTGAGTGTAAATTATATTGAAAGAGGAACTAAATGGTGTAAAGGAGTGATCTGGGGAGTGCCAGTCAGCGTTACTATGGACGAAATCAAGGCAAACTTAAAGGGAGGAAGTGTGAAGGGTGTTCGGAGGCTGCAGGTAACTCGTGAGGGAGTAAGGCTAGACAGCGAGTCTATCATGGTTGAATTTGAAGATGAAGTGCTTCCCAAAAAAGTAACTCTAGGCTTTATGAGTTATAATGTAAGAGAATATGTACCAAAGCCAATGAGATGTTACAACTGTCAAAGATTTGGTCATACAGCCAAAACCTGCAAAGGCAGAAGAAGATGTGCTAGATGTGGAGAAGATCATGATTATGAGCAGTGTGGTCACATGGAGCAACCCAGATGTTGTAACTGTGGTGGAAATCATAGTGTGGCTTATGGTGGCTGTGAAGTACTGAAAAGGGAAAAAGAAATACAACAGGCGAGGATTCAGGGTAAGGTGACGTATGCAGAGGCTGTGAGGATAGTAAGTCAGAGAGGAGGAAATGGAGAAAGAAGCAGTACAGGTAAACAACTCGATAAGGATTCAGATCAGGCAAATGAAGAGAAGGTGATGGTTGACATTAAGAAACTAGTCACATTCATAGCAGGAGTAATCAATGCTACAATGGGGATCAAGTCTAAAACAGAGAGAATACAAATTATTGTAAAAGCAGCAGTCCAGCATCTAGATATCAGAGGACTGACATGGGAGGACAAAAAAGGAAATTTACTTTTGGTACTTAAGTACTTTTAAAAGCAAGTACTTCTGTACTTTTACTTAAGTAAAAATCTGTCTTTACAACTTTTACTTGTAATGGAGTAATATTTGACCAGCAGTATCTGTACTTTCACTCAAGTAATGGAGTTGAGTACTTTGTCCGCCTCTGGTTTTGATGCACGATTTCTGGGGCAGACAGAGAGAGAACCACCGAGAGAAATTCATATCATCTTCAAGGGATTGAAAAAAACAGTTAAAATGGAGATGAGTATCAATCCTCCATGTGTGTTATCATAAACTGTGTTGTATCAATGTACATAAATCCACGTAGAGTTCTGGTCCTTGAATGCTAATGGCCAAGCTACGATGCACAATGTAGTAACAGCAATGATACAAAAAACACCTGTTCACCCAGCTACCCATAAAATACATGTTCTGTTATTGTTTACTCTTGAAAAAAAGCTTGAATTTATCCATCAGGAACTCACTGGATGGTGAAAAGTTCTCGACAGATGCTTGAAGGGGTGGAGAATAATGTGCAGCAATGAATCATGCCCAACAAGAACATGAATTGGGAAATAAAGAAGTCTTACATGTTCAGCAAGGCTACACTTATTTGATAAAAAATACAGAAAAAAACAGTAATATTGCGAAACATTATTACAGTTTAAAATAGCTGTTTTGCATCTGAATATTTTTTAAAATGTAATTTATTCCTGTGATGCAAAGCTGAGTTTTCAGCACCATTACTCCAGTCTTCAGTGTCACATGATCTTTCAGAAATCACTCGAATAAAGATGTGCAGCTCAAGAGACAATTCTCATGATCATCAATATTTAATTTTGTTTTGTAACATAAATGTCTTTACTGTGAATTTCGAGAATTTAATGCACCCTTGTTGAATCAAATTAAATTGTATAGTGTACCAAATTCATGCTTGGCTGCTTGCATATTTTAAAAATGAACAATTTCCTATCAATCTTTTCCAATTTTAAGCACTAACCTTTCATACAAATATGTATCTGATTAGACTGTCCCTCTCTATATCACCCCCCAATACCAGTCGGCAGTCAATGATAAGCTCCCTGAAGACTTTTTAGATCATATAAATCTCTCCTGACCAGTTTTACTTTCCCATTTTTTGATCTCATCTCAATACTTTAACTGTATACATTTGGGTGAAATAATCTGCAAATCTTTTGTCTCTTTACATAATCAAGCGTAGCGTTAGTTCTGGCAGGTCACGTTAGTCAAGCTCACATCAGCTGACTCTCAGCTGATCCCCATCAACCTATGGGAATACGACACCTATCTAAACATTCATATATAAGGTCCCGCAGTAGTATCAGCAGTTTTCGCATTGCTCAATAGCTAATTACCCTTCTCCATCCCCAACTCCTCCTCTGTCAGTCAGGATTCAGCCTTCTGATTCTCCTTTGAATCAGACTAATTCTAAAATGTGTACATAACATTATTGAACTTTAACGATATCTGCATACATTTATGTTGGTTCTGTTCTGTTTACCCTGGGGGGGTTATCGCTGCTCTCCCTGCTCTCATCCATGCTAGGCTGCATGGATGCGCAGGGAGTTCTTGCCCAGAACGGAACCATACCGCCAATCCAAACTGTATGCTAATTGTCAATCATCTTTGACGATAGTGGTCCTGACAGAATTACAGATGTGAAAGAATCACCTTACCACAACCTAACATCTGCACCATCTAAAACAGTCCTAAGAACAATATAATTACACATACTGAGTGCAGAAGTAACATCATATCCATGCTGAGCGGTGAAATGTTTTGAACAATTGCATGAAATAGGTGATGATATCATCAGTGAGTCAAGAATCCATCTGATGTTTGCTCTGGTCAACTGTTGTTAAGATGCCTTATTAATTATCCAGCATCATACAAACTGCAAATTGAAGTAAACAACTCTCTTCGCAAATATGTTGGTTACTGACAACCTCACGAACTCAATAAGCCAAAGTGACATTCACAGCCGCATTCACACGCTAAAACTTCCTGTATGTCCATCCGCTCTCTCGGTCCGTGCTCTGTGCTGACGTGGGAGAAGGGGGATGTTAAAGAGATATATATGAGACATTTAAACAGCTAGCTCATGACAAGGTTATTGTTGTGTGCGCCTCCAGGTCGGGTGAAGATGAGGAAAGAGTAATTGAGCACTTTGGAGGACATGCAGTGGATGCAATTACTGTGCTGTTATAGCGTGCACTGAGGGAGGGCCTTCTGCCATCCATAAAAACGTCCAAAAGAGAGTAAATCAAATGGTTTAGAAGATCAGGAATCACTTCTAGCTTTTCTTGTCTTCCCTTGCTTGCTCTTAAACTTTGCTAGACCCGTTTAAAAAAAAAAAAAAAAAAAAAAAAAAAAGACCAGGGCCTGAATAATATTTAACAGGCCTCAAACAAAATTTTTATTGACTATTCATTCCATTAAAGAACAACATACAGTTTCTACTATCAGTTACAGAAGTAGAAGTGACAAATTTATAGTTTGCGGGCTTTCAAAATCTTGACAATGATAAATAAAAAAATTACAGGAAGCGTTGCCGTTGGAATACAATGAGATGTTTTGAACGGTGAACTGGTCCTTAAAGGAATAGTTGACCCCCAAAATGAAAATTTGCTGGAAATGTACTCATCCTCAGGCCATGCAAGATGTAGATAAGTTTATTTCTTCATTGGAAGGATTTGGAGAAATGTAGCATTACATCACTTGCTCAACAATGGGTCCTCTGCAGTGAATGGGTGCCGTCAGAATGAGAGTCCAAACAGCTGATAAAAACATCACAGTAATACACAAGTGATCCACATTGCTTCTTCTGAAGCAAAAATCTGCATGTTTACAATAAACAAAATCATAAATAAGGCATTTTTAACTTCAAACTGCTGCTTCCTGTAAAATATAAGTCCTCTATCCATAATATTGCTTTCTCCAGTGAAAAAGTTGGCTCGCCTGAATCAGGAGAGAAATATGCACAAATCAAGCATGCTGTTTACATGCAAAACAGGCCAGAACAGTTGTAAACAAATATGTCTAGATTTTGATTTGAGAGGACAACGGGACGGATTTTTTCACTGGAGGAAGCCTTATTATGGATTATGGACTTTTGAAGTTAAAATGCCTTCATGATGGATTTGTTTCTTACAAACATGCAGCTTTTTGCTTCACAAGATGTTAACTGATGCACTGGAGTTGTGTGGATTACTTGTGGATTATTGTGTTTTTCGAATGCAAACTCACATTCGGTTCTGGAACACACGCTTCTCGTGGTCTAATGAATTTCTGATGGATAAAATCCTTTTTTTTTTTTTTTTTCATCAAATAGCCTTTTTACTTGGAAATGCAGTATGTCACATTAGGGAAGCAAATGGGTCGCAGACAGGGTTTGTTCAAATCCCTGACCCTAAAGTATTAGTAATATGTCCTTTAACCGATAAAAATCAAATCTACAAACTCTGCCTATAATGTAGACTTACGTTTCAAGGACACAACAGCTCAATACAATAATTCAGTTAGACAGCGCTCAATTAGATAGAAGGTAAAACATATGCTCAGAGTCAGACGTCTTATTGACTCATCAGGACAATTCAATCACTTATCATTCCTATCATCTGTCTTGCAGGTAAATTGGCACCATAATAGCACAATGTTTTCCACAACAAGTCATCTAGCTTGTCAAGAAAATCAATTAAAATAAAATAATAACCCCGTTTGACCATTACTAACTACATGAAGGATAACTCCCATTTTCTTTTTTAAACTACAATAATTTTTATTGGCACCTTGTGGTTGAAAGGTGCATTCATTTTCCACACATTGAAAAAAATGAATAGTACTTTTGAGAAATATCATTAAAGTCATGGTCACTCACATGCGATGAAGACTCCAGACATATCACTCTTGATATGAAAAAAGTGGTTTTATTCCACATGGACATGGCTGTGGACATGCTGAAATCACATGACCACCAGATGACCCAGTTAAAACAAAAGACAACAGGAACAAAACAAAAGATGAACACACAGCTTTAAAGGGAAATTGTAGCATGCAACTTCATGCATCAACTGGTGTCAGTTAAAAAGCCTATGGCCACTGGAAGAAAAACTGTGTGTGCCTTTAAGAACTTTATGAACATGTATTCACTATTGCAATTGTGTTGATGTTAATTTTATTTGCATCAAGTTCTTCCCTTTGTACTTGATGTTTTCCTTCCTTGGATAACTGCCTATGTAATTGTTGCAAACACAATATAAGTATGTTTCTTTCAGTATGAAAGCAAATGTCAACATATATTACTTTATTTATTATGGCATTTAGTGTGTCTCAGGGCTGCTGCCAATCCATATTTCTACTCCACTATATACTGTTGAAACCACACAATAGACCATAAAGACAAAACAGGAAATAAAAGGAAAAGAATGGTAAATATGCACCAATAACTTTTGTTTCTTTACTTCAATGAACTTTACAGCCTCATTTCTAAACGACAGCAACAGATCTTTTAATTTGCGCAGAGACCCCATGAAACTGCATCATAAGTGTAGATTTTTCTGATTTATAAATATAATATAAAAACAAGAAAAAGTACAGAAATGTGAATAAAAATTTGTTTATTGATTATTTGTTTTTGTGTGTCTCAGAGCTTCCGTCAATCCATATTTCATACTGCTGAAACCATACAACTGACACTATACATAAAACAGAAAATAAAAGAAAGGGAAAAAAGGTTAATATGCACCAAATTTTTTTTGCTTCTTTACTTCAAGTAACTTTACAAACTCACTTCTAAATGACAGCAACAGATCTCCTGATTTCCACAGAGAAACTGCATCATAAATGTAGATTTTCTGCTATAAAGAGTTCCAATAAAAACACAAATGAATGAATAAATACACATAAAATACATACATGCATACAATTCATTTTTAGGAGCCCACTAGAATATAAATAACTTAAAAAAAACAAAAAAACAAATCTGTGTATGTGCGCTTGTGCCCACATGAGGGGACAGCTAATGAAATAGCATTAGCGGCTGATTGTATTACTGTCCCTGGAGAAATGGAGTTATTCATAGACATGGAGTGTAGGAATCAGTAACGATGGAGATGTTAGCGATACATGGTGTGATGTGTTATCGTGCATCAGCACATTTTACATTACAAAAGCAAGGCAAAGAAGACACAGTACATGCACGACCGAATGTGTGAGCGCGGCACGTTCATGAACCGCTTTCATCCTCCCAGCACCAGTCAGAATATGTGCAGCCATGAAGCCACGGGTAGTAGGTGTGAACTCATGCATTAATCATCATTAATAATTCTGTATGCATAGGTCTACAAGTACAGAGAATAAGTATGTGACTAAGATCCTGAAAGCGCCTGCAGTCCAGGCCATCTGCCTAATTAGCCTCTCCTCTGATCTGCCAAGAATGAACATGGATTGACTGTTCGGTTGAAAGTCACACACGACTTAAAAAGAATCATATAATAATGAAAATAACTTAAGGTCACATGCAAAGTACTGAATCAGGCGTTTTCAAAAGAAATGACAAGAAATGAATTTGAGATTGAATTTTTTTCGTGCATGGTAGTTTTTTGCATGCTTACAAATGTTGTACAACATCTGCAACTATTTTTACCATTAGCATAAACCCATTTTATTTCCATAATGTGACACTAAGTGAAATAGGATAATCAGTGGGGAAAATTAACCCTGAGGATTTTATCCATTAGGAATTAACTGGATTGTGAAAAGTGGACATCCATACATGAATGCAGCCACACCTGAAAATGTCTTGTTAAGGCTAATTTATTTGCTAGAATTTTATGTAAATACACAAAATTAAATAATATCTCCACAGTTTCTGCATAATTTAACAAAGATACTGATAGGAGACAACGCCCCAAAATATTCTGTTCATAGTACCTTGACTTTTTTCCCCACACATCACACACATTTTTGAAAAGGTGACGTCCTTTCAATGCAATTTTAATGTGACCTTCATATAACAAAAAAAAAAGTTCAAAATCTGTATCTGCATGCCCTGAGACATAAAAGTGCCCTTAGTTGAAGTAACACTTGTATATATGACAGTTAAAATGTTTGGGATTGGTAAGATTCTTTAATGTTTTTGAAATAAGTCTCTTATGCACACCAAAGGCTGATTTATTTAATGAAAAATACAGTAAAAATACAGGTGAAAAAAAGGTACAAAACTGTCACTGGGGCACCATTTGTACCATTTTGGGAAAAAAAATAAGGTACAAAGATGTCCACCCTAGTGACAGCTTTGTACCGTTTTTCTGATTGCACTGTGAAATATTATTACAATTTAAAATAGCTGTTTTCTATTTTAGTATATGTAATTTATTCCTGTGATGGCAACGCTGAATATTCAGCAGCCATTACTCCAGTCTTCAGGGTCACATGATGACCACGATACATTCTTTGATGAATACGACGTTCCAAAGAACAGCATTTTTTTGAAATAGAAATATTTTGTATCATTATAAATGTCTTTACTGTCACTTTTGGCCAATTTAATGTGTCCTTGCTTAATAAAAGTATTAATGTCATTTAAAAAAAAATCTTTCTGACCCTAAAAGAGTAGTGTATATACTATAATAACAGATTTTAAAATGGTCAATCTGATTATGATTGTAGACATTATAACAGTGTACTGTAATATGCGAGCAGAGGGCTCCAAAGACGTGCCCTGTCGAGACCCTGATCTGGTCATATGTAGGGTTCATGTGACTTAATGGTTAAACTCAGGGCTGGTACACTAGAAGGCTGTGATCACCACTGTGCCCTTGAGCAGAGCACTTAACAGCAGGAGTTCCAGGGGCTTGTCACTGCAATAAGTATACTGTGGGTTACTTGGGATAAAAGCATCTGATAATTGACTACTTACAGTACTTGTGTTCTCCACGTTTAGTGCACTTAAGCTCAAAGTGCTCTTTATGACACAGTGCTCCTTTCCTTACAACATAATTATATCATCAAGACACAAACACCTTTTTAATCATCTATTGAGCGATTTCAGATGTTTATAGATATGCATGCATGTACCTCTATTCATATTATTCCACTGACGTTCTGTTATGACTTATCACATAAAGTTACTCACTTGATGTTAAGTGCCACCAAACTGAAATTCGTAATTCCCACAATGCCTTGAAGTCGCAGCGTTGAAAGAAGTGCGCTAATCCATAGTGATCTGCAAGTGCTGAATATTTATGCCGCAAGTAGGCCTACTTCATTATCAATCAGCGTCTTTATCAGTATTCATGTTACTTTCCAACTTCCAACAGCTCCGTGCCGTTACTTATTAGCATGTTAGTGCCGCCACCATATTTGGAAGATGTAGCGGAACTGTACTTCTGACATACCCCAAATTTGTAATTAAAATTTAGGAATCAGCAAACAGAGACGTCCGTGTTGCTGTGTACTGTCCCGTAAGCCCTAAACACATTTGTCATGCTTGCATCCAACCTCTACAACTGTCAGTTCGGCACGGATTCTAGAGTTTTTCCAGAATATATTCTCAGAATATAAGGCTTTGCATCGTCTAGCATTGTAACAAAAGATTCAATATCAACAACATGGCTTTTTTTGTAATGCTGCACGATGCACATTCTCAATGCCTATTCAGATGTTTGACAGAAAGGCAGTCAGTTCAGCATATGGGCCGCATGCATGATCAGTTGTTTGGAGTGATGCTTGTGAAATTAAAGACTGCATACAAGCATGCCAGTGCTGTTTAAAAAAAAAACATGCTAGATGTGGGAGTACTTTGCATTCACATCAAATCATCATTCATTTTTTTTCAGGATCTAATAAGATTTTTTGTTAAAGACGTCCTGTCATACATTGTTAGGGACTTATAATGTTAATCTAATTAACTATGTGAAATGCAGTTTAAGGAATTGTGTACCTAAACATTTTAATTTGCTGAAAATGTACTCACCTCAGGCCATCCAAGATGGAGATGAGTTTGTTTCTTCATCAGAACAGAATTTGGAGAAATTTAGCATTACTTGACTTGCTCACCAAAGGATCCTCTGCAGTGAATGGGTGCCGTCAGAATGAGAGTCCAAACAGCTGATAAAAACGTCACAATAATCCACACCACTTCAGTCCATCAATTAATGTCTTGTGAAGTGGAAAGCTGGTTGCTTGTGAGAATCAAATACATCATTAAGGCGTTTTACCTTAAAAAAAAATTAATTCTAGCTAAAATACGACTCCTCTATTCATAAGTCCATCCCCTTTTGTCCCCTCACATCAAAATCCACAAACATATTTGTTTATAACTATATATATAACAGTGATGATTCACTTCAGTTCTGATTATTCAAAGACATTACATTATTGTGTGACAAATGTTTTTGGAGGGCTCTTAAAAGTGTGAAACAGACTCACCCATCAAAATCTTTGCTCACATCCAAAGATGACAGAAAGCAGGTCATATTCTTGCGTCGGCCAATAAACTGCCATTGAGATTAATGGGGAAACCATTGGATAGTTCTCTCCAGGTATTACAGACCTTGTTGGTTCTGGAAACCCTCCTTCTGGAAAATAGGAAGCAGGACAGGTTTCATCTATGGGTCAGTGCATGTTACTGATCTCTCCTCCGGCTTTCACTGAGAAGACGTGTGTTTCTTTAACATTCAAAGAGCATGTTGGCAACAGTGACACATTTTCAGCGTCTTCTTCAATGCAAAGTGAAGGTTCATCTTGGAAGACAAAGAAGACAAATAAACTAGTGAAGTAGATCAACCAAGTTAACAAAACAAAACTTGTTTCTGCTTTTGTAATAGGACAGATATCTATATAGATGTATAGAAATAGACATTTAGATATATGTAAACAAAATGCATTTATAACATTTCTGGTTTTATTTTGGCATGTTAGTTACAAATATATGTAGAAAAAAATTGTGTAGAAACAATTTTGAATCAGAAATTGCTAGTAAATTTCCAGTAACACATTGAATTAAACATAAAATTTTGAAGAAGACAGTATTTTTTTGTTCAATTTTACTCCAACAAATGTTTTCACATAAATTGTAAATATAAAACACATCAAAAAGTCTGTTTTATGTTTTTCCAGTGTATTTATATTTTTATTATATTATATTTAAATATGAATCAGAATCAGAATCAGAAAGAGCTTTATTGCCAAGTGTGTTCACACACAAGGAATATGTCTTGGTGTTAAGAGTTTATTTGCAAAAACAGAAAACTCTGTTTTTATTCATTTACATAAATCAAGTTTTTTTATTGTGTTATGTTTTTATTGTTTTTTATTGTGTTAGTTAGCTGTATTTTTTTTTAGTTATTATTATTTAATCAAAACAACCCAACTGCAGTTTAATTGATATTAATTGGAATGCAGGATAAAAAAAAAATTTAAATCTGTTTTTGCAAATGAATTCTTCATAAATAGATAGATAGATATAAAACTCAACAAGAAGTCTTTGTTTTGTTTATATACTGTATATACACACACACACAAATATATATATATATATATATATATATACA
>NW_015552615.1:4029538-4067038 GCF_001515605.1 Sinocyclocheilus anshuiensis | reverse complement strand
GACTTTTCAATGTCACTAATATATTATTACCACTTGCCAGTTAGTTCCATCAAATCGGAAGTCAGACTTCCCGGCTTCTTACTTGGAAAAGTGCAACAGAATGCCACTTGAACTTGGGATTCAAACATTATGCATTCCTGGTGGCACAGACGGAGATGTACATGAAGGTGATTGTTACAAAAGATTCTATTTTAAACAAATGCTGTTTTTTAACTTTCTATTAATCAAAGAATCCTGAAAAAAATTAGCACCGTTTACACACACACACACACACACACACACACACACACACACAATAAATTAAAAATAAATAAATAAATAAATAAATACATTTAAGCAGCACAACAGCATATTAGAATGATTTCTGAAGGATCATGTGACACTGAAGACTGGAGTAATGATGCTGAAAATTCAGCTTTGTATCCTATGAAAAAAAATTACATTTTACAATATATTAAAACAGAAAACTGTTGTTTTAAATTGTAGTAATATTTCACAATATTACAGTATTTTGATCACATAAATGCAGCCTTTGTGAGCATAAAAGAGCTTGATTGTTAGTAGACTTCCTTGTGAACAACTGTAAAGCTAATGCAAGCATTGCCATTTTGCTCCCGTGCGTCATCTTTCAAGAGACACTGCAATGCATTTATCAGAGTCACAGTCTGAGACATCAGATAGAAAATGATCCACATTCAATTTGAATGGGACACTGAATTATGAGTCAAACAATCAGTGCAGAGATCTATAACAACAGTATTTTACTGAGCTGGTTGCTTAACCTGATTTATCAAGTAGGATATGTTCTTGGATTGACTTTCATTGTTCACTGTAAAAAATGCAACTGCATATTTTCCAGTTTATGAAACCTTTTGCATCTCAAATACTAAAAAATGCTATTTTATTGAAACTACATAAAAACCCTTGTCGGACCAACAAAATTAGCCCAAATGTTGTCCCGACTAGTCAAACACAGTTGTCTGAACAAAGAATTTAAAATTGTTGAAATGTTAAGGCTTTGTGAGTTCCCAGCATGCATTGCAGCATGAATAAATGATGCAGTTAATGTTATTGTTTTGCTGTTTGCTGACTTCATTTAAACATTTTTGATGTTGTTTTGTCATTATTGTTAGTTATTTTTTGTACTGCGATGTAAAGAGCTTATCTTTTTAACATTTGTTGATTGAGGTTTCGTGAGTTTTTGAGGTTTCTGTGTCTAGTTTTGAGGCCTAGAGTGTTCAACCACTTATATCCGTTTCCTGGATATCTTAGTCTTGTAAGATGTTTTACAAACAGAAACAATGTACTTAACATGCAGACTAAGTTATCCATTAAGGTTTAAGCATAAAATTGGTAATGTGGCGACATTTTACACATTCTTTGTTTTCGTCCAGGAAACTGAAAACAATAAATTACCTCAACGACAGTAATTGTTGTTTTAGCTGCTGTGACAATAATTTTTCTATTAGCAAAATAAGACAATCAGCATTGCATGAACAAACAAGTTTACATTAGCTAAACAACGTATCTTTACTGAGAAGAACTAAAAAACTATTTTTGAGAGAACTCAAAAGTCTTAACTGCATCAAGTTGGCTTTTTTTTTTTTTTTAACGTTTTCTCAACTATTTATTTTTTACAGTGTTGGTATTTGGTTTATGTTTACAGCTGAATTAACGGGTTTCAACAACTTTCTTAACAATAATTAAATCAACCAATCATTTAAATATAATTTTGTGGTTAGGGTGACAACTGTTTGATGGGACTATTGATCGAGGAACACATTCGGTGCTAAAAAACAGCGAATCGACTTCATTGAAGGTTGAAAAATGTTCCAAAGACAAGAAGTAGCATTTTAGACCTTTGTCCTCCACCTTGGACACCATCCACATCTCGCACTCTGCAGGTTACGGACAAAAGAGCAAGTGGTCACTCTGTTTTAGAAATCTCTCGAGTTACAGCTGGGAATAGCAGCCAGCCAGACCTTGAAGGTCTATTTTAAGAGTCAAACAGCCGAGAGAGAGAGAGAGAGAAAGTATAGCGAGCTGTAATCATAGAGGCAGAGAGTCCCTGAGGATTTGCACAATGCTGTCAGCCCACCTCAGTAACCCCTCCGAGCTAAGCCTGTGCAGGTCTTATCAAACACCTCAAGCTATGCACTCGACTCCATCACGGCTCACTGTTCTGTTGCATTGCTCCACAGAGAGAGCTATTTAGCTGAAATCTTGAGCTATACAAAAGCCATGCACCATACGGCTGTTTTTGATCTCTGGCCATAGGGGTCCGCTGGTCATCCTCAAGTTTTAGAGCCTGAAATCACAGGGAAATTGTGCAAATGCATGAATGTCGCTGGCAGAATAAAGAGACCTGGCCCATCAAATGATAGAAGCAAATTTAGAAAGTGTCATCCAAAATAAATATTCATCTGTCGTAACAGTGTGAGACTTCACCTCATCAAAACAGAGATAGCCTCGCTGGGCAGCCTGCCTTTGGATATCAAACTTGGCTCAGCTGGAAACCCAGCTTTGATTTTTCAAAAGGATGATGGTGTATGTCTGATTGCTCCGACTCACTGCACGGCACAGTGGGAAGATATCAGTGTGTCTGTATTAATGTCCTGGAACAGGTAAACACAGCTCACGGGGAGGGTAACTGTGCTGGAGATCCAGCGCAGGTGAGAGTTCATGCGTCGGTCTGGACAGATGCCTGTACATACTGTATATTTATATATAGACTATTTCAATAGCTAAAACAATCATATAAGAATTTCCATTTAAACTGGCATGTAAGTAAGTAGAATTAACAAAACAAATGGAAATGGAAAGATATATAAACACAGTTTAAGACAAAAAAAAAAAAAAGATCATCATATTTAATAATCTTGTGTAGACCAGGGTGGAAGAAGCTTTTTCCTGAAAATTACCTGTTGAATTCCAAAAAAAAAAACGTTAAATCCAGTTCAAATTCCAACTCCTTGTGTTTGTGGCCAATGCCATTCAAATTCACACCATAGATTGAAAGGAACCCAATTCTTCACCTTTGAATTTTGCCCAACCCTGGTCTTGGGAAACATCTCGAGATAGAACCTAAGAAAAAGAAAGTGCTAATTACTCAAGTTTCAGTCAAAATGAGAAACTGACAATTAAAAATGACTTCCAATCAGATTATTTTATTGAAAACATGTATTTTCAAAAAGGTGATTTTTATGTAAAAATGATCCAGACAACTTCTGAAAACCAATCTTTCAAAACTTCCCAACCAGCCCAACACACCAACGCTGGCTCAACCAATAGTGTGAGAGTGGGGCGGGGCTTCAGAGGAACCTGTTTGAATTCCCATTTTTGCAGTTCCCTTTAGTGACACTATTGGCACGAAACTGCACACTTCACCCTTTAAAGAAATTGTTTTGTTAAGTAGTTTTTTAATTTTTAAAGAAATGTAGCGCATGGCTCCAACAATGCCAAGGTTTTGATTTCCAGGGAAAGCAAGAACTGATCAAATGTGTACCTTGAATTCAATGTAAGTCGCTTTGGATAAAAGCATCTACCAAATGCATAAATGTAAATGTAAAAGGATGTGATTAGTGACATTAAATACGGTTTTAAATGACATGAGGCTGAGTGAATGATGACAGATTTTTTGTATTTTTGAATGAACTGTCCCTTTAAGCCAGTTATCCTTTATGACTAATTCAGGACTGTTTACTCCCATGATGATTAAGCATGTGTTTATGCAACAGATGTAGTAAAATAAATATGTTTATATGCCTATAATTACTTTTATTAAATCACAAGCATCAGCATTAATTAATTAATTAAAACAAATCTAAGATGCAATCATCTGCACGGCATTTAATGTAATTGAATTAAAATGCTTGCGCACACCTGGCAGTCAAGAGGTGAAGACAGCACTCTAGCCTGCTTTGTTGCTAAAAACATTTCACAGCTGATGAGAATTGCATTAATTTATTACTCAATTTCAATTTCTTCTAAACCTTGAATGACTTTGAATAACTAGGTCAGGCTGGCAATTTCGATTCAATCAATGTCATCAATGGGGAAGTCGTGGCCTAATGGTTAGAGAGTCGGACTCATAACCCAAAGGTTGCAGGTTTGAGTCTCGTACCGGCAGGGATTGTAGGTGGGGGGAGTGAATGTACAGCGCTCTCTCCCACCTTCAATACCACAACTGAGGTGCCCTTGAGCAAGGCACCGAACCCCCAACTGCTCCCCGGGCGCCGCAGCATAAATGGCTGCCCACTGCTCCGGGTGTGTGTTCACGGTGTGTGTGTTCACTGCTGTGTGTGTGCACTTAGGATGGGATAAATGCAGAGCACTAATTCCTAGTATGGGTCACCATACTTGGCCACATGTCACGTCACTTTCACTGTCACTTTCTTTCATATTTAATTACAGTACCACTAAAAACACTACAGTTACAACTGACCCTTCACTACTCCCCACCATGTAAACGTTACCAGTATTTCAAAAGCTTCTCTAATGTAATTCTATGGAGGACCAGTGTGAACACCTATGTACTAGATAAATAATGTTAATAATGTAAATGTATGTATTAATCCAGGTCAGAAGTGCCATATAGGGTATGCATTGTAGAAATGTCAGGAACAGTTCTATTCACTTTCACAAATTACAAGCGAGCAACAGTAATGAAACTGGGGCAGAACTCAGTGAAGGCTCAATTGCATCCATTCACTGTAATTTTCAAGTCCGTGCAATACAACAATATAAAATAGCTAATTTCTGCAGGATTTGTAAAGTACAAAAATAACTAAAGGCATATTTCTTTGAAAGAAATCTTGTTAAAAATCTTCACCTTGGACTATTGAACAGAACGCCTGGCAGCCACCCATTAAATTTTTTTTCTTATTTTGATTTTTTTTTTTTTTGGCTAGCTATTTGCTGTTTTGAGATTGCTGTCTTCATCAGAACAGACCTATACTTTGCAACTTTTGGTCTTACAAATGCTTATAGCACCAAAGTTTGCTCAACACCACAGAGAAACTTTTTAAAGCCTGATTGTTACGCCTCTTTCCAAAAACCAGGGTCATCGAGAAACAGATTTTGCTTTTACCATTATATCAACATCTTTTACACTAGCTGCTGATCAGATCTTATGTACTTGAATTACACTGCCTAATATTAATAGGTTCATACAAAATGACCTTTATAATAATTGTGTTCCAATGAGATGATGGTTTGGAATGTGTTTATCTGCTGCTGAAATGTTGCACAATGATTGTGCTTTAAGTGCCACAGCCTTGGCTGAAGGTTGATTTTTTTTGTTGTCGTGTCTATTGCAGGGCAGCCATAAGAAATACCAAAATGTCTTGGTATACACTTGCCTATGAGTGGGGCAGAGTCATTGTGTCCTGTTGTGCGTCCTCCACGGCAAACTATTGAGAAAGAGAGAGCAAGGTTTTGTGTTTTGTAACACAGTGTGCTGAAGTACATTTCATTGAGTGTATAAAGCGAAGATGGGAATTAAGAAAGGCTTTATGTTAGGGTTGTTGTGCACAAAGAGTTTACTGGAAGCAAGAGGCATCTTCATACTATTGGAGCAGAAGTCATCTGATGCATTGGCTTATCTACTTCAGCAAAAGCACATGGTAGTATGGTTTCATAAAACACAAGGCCGCAGTGGCCTTGAGCAAGACACCTAAGCTCAGATTGCTCCAGAGGTATTGTCCTTATAAAAAATGTACTGTTAGTTGCATTTAATGAGAAAATGAGGAGCGATGTAATGATAATGTAAATTACTAATTTAAATCAATAACTATAGCATGCATTTTTAGAATTCTGTACTAGTGTGTTCACTATATATCAGGGTAAATCCCTCTTTGAAATCACTTGCATACGTATATATGGGAATAAAAATAAATGGCTCTGTAACTCTGTTCCAAAACCTAGTGAGTACTTTATGACATTCGAGGTGCTTTATGGCACAAAGGATTTTCCAGAAAGTAGCTGCCTGCTTATGCTGTCTTCTAAAAGCAAAGAAGACAATCCAAGAATGCACTGCGACAAGCACAGTGAAAAAGGTGGTGGGTGAATTGGAAATTTCATTCAATACCAAACAGTATAAATAAAAATGGTTACTTTAATTAAATTAATCAATCTGTGTAATGTAGTTCAAATGTATTGTTTGAGCTAATATCTTTTAGTGCTATATGTTCAAAAGTTTGGGGTCCGTAATTTTTATTTTTTTTAAATGTAATACTTTTATAGCAGTTCAGCATATTATAATGATTTCTGAAGAATCACGTGACACTGCTTAATGTTTAATATGATGCTTTAAAAATTAAGTTTAATAAATGACATTTTAAAACAGATTCAAATAGAAATCAGTTATTATAAACTGTAATAATATTTCACAATATTACTATTTTTACTGTATTTTTTTAACCAAATAAATGTAGCCTTGGTAAGCATAAGATACTTTTTTCAAACAAACAAATATCTTATGACTCCAACATTTGAACAGCAGTGTGTTTTTATTATTAAACCATATACTGTATATATCAAACTCTATTAGAAGTATGTGAATTGTGAATCAAATCTCCCACGTGATTCACAGGTATTGCTGTCTAAGACTGTCCCAAATCAGTCACTGATGAGGCTTTCATAAGATTTTGAAACCGTTTATATGCTCTGGAGCCCAAAGACAAAAAATGATGTGGATTTGAGTAAAGAGTACATTAGGTAAGGGATAGTGTACAATCACAAGGCTCCTTTTCTAAATAAATACAAGCACATGAATATTTATTTGAGTATATATTTTATGAGCAGTGTTGGCAGTAACGCATTACAAGTAACGCGAGTTACGTAATCAGATTACTTTTTTCAAGTAACTAGTAAAGTAACGCATTACTTCTTAATTTACAAGAAAATATCTGAGTTACTTTTTTAAATAAGTAGTAACGCCAGTTACTTGTTTTTTTCCCCATTTATTGATTGAAAGCTCTCCTGTCCCCTTGTTGAGAGAAATCGGGAGTAAGATGTTACTTTAGTTCTAGAGTAAATGTGAACATGCATTAATTAATCTCACTCACTCACTCACAAAAAAAAAAAAAAATCAGATTTAGTTTTCCTCAAAATTAATAAAAACAGTTAAAAGCAACTCAGAATATGACTCAAAGCTGCAATAATTAAATATGTTACATAATACTAGTATCCTTTATGTATTTAATCCCATTTTATTAACCAATTTGCTGCTGACCTTCGGTGATCCAATTCAACTATACTAATAAGCGAAAATTACACAAGATAAACTAACATTTCTTCGTCTTTTTTTTATTGCTGAGTGTTGAACTTTCTTCTTCTGTGTATACTGTACAGACGTGAATTTACATTTCCTTCAGTCTGTGAAAGGGCTTTTACATTCGCCAAAAATATTACTTTTTATATTAAAAGCAAACAAGTAAGCCCTGCCCAGATTTAAAAAGTAACGCAAAAGCAATGCAACGCATTACTTTCAATAAAAAGTAACTAAGTAACGTAATTAGTTACTTTTTTTAGGAAGTAACGCAATATTGTAATGCATTACTTTTAAAAGTAACTTTCCCCAACACTGTTTTATGAGCATACTTGTATAGACTGCAGTGAGACGAAACCGGAGCACAAGTGAAACATAGGTTTTCCAGATGCATTTTACTTTCCCACTGCATGCATGCACGTTTGACAGTTTCCACGTGAGGTAGAATGTCACAGCCACCATTGTCATTCACCCTCACCACTGCAAAGCACACAGCTGACCGCAAGAAAAATGACCGGAGTCCATCTCTAACCTGATTCTGATTTATTTTTCTCTGTCGCTCTCTCTTTCTCTGCCCGGCTCTTTCTCACTCCTACCTCTAATTTACATGGAATGCGATGGGTTATGATTCCCAGACAGCAATTTAGCATCAATTTGTCTGTTAGTGATTTTATTTGGCATGAACTGACTCATTCAGAAATGATATTATGCGTCATGTTTTTGTGGATTAATCAATGCAAATGGTATGCTAATTGGATCAGATTAAATCTAGTCGGCAGATGGTCTGTGTATTGTTCTAATACTGACTGTAATAGCACTTGTCGTCAGTTGGCAGTGAATATGTGCTTGTGTGTGTTGTAAACAAAGACTGCATCAAGATTTGTGTGTTGAGGCTCAGCTTAGGTCAGTGGGCAGACTAACTCTCAGTGTAAATAACATAATCCCAACACGCATAATGAGCTATGCTAGTGTGTTTGTATTATGAGTTGGCTTATTCTAGAATTCAATTAGCGTGCCGGAAGTTATTTTAAACATCACGAGCCACTAGCGGAACCAAAGAGAATAGCAAATATATCGAGATTTTTCAGAATTTACTCACCCTCGTGAAGAACGTTGGGAACGCTGAAGATGGTTGAGATTTCCACAGTACAAAAACAACAAAATCGAATGAGCCTCCCCTAAACTCACAGTCACAATCTTCGAACACTACTATAAATATATTCTAATATTAATAATAATCACAAACCCTTCTAACATTACTTACAGATCTATTGAAACTGCACAACATTTCACATAAATCTCTATACTGTTAAATGAAAATGGTGATTTTTTTCTAAAGCATAATTGATGTTTGTGGTTAAACATGAATCCATATTTTCAGGCAAACCTCACTCAGTTCGTCCATTTGCATTATTCTCAAGACTTTGTGCAAAAACACAAGAAATGTAATCATTCAAACATAAATTCTACGCATTGCACACAGACAATGGGGATATGTATTAATTAATATGAATCGTACGACTTTAATGAAGAGAAAATGCTGTATGTGTATTTTTTATTAAAAGTGCAGGAACACAATGCCAAAATCAAAGATTTCTCTAGGCAAAATATTATTGATGATGGGTAATTTGTCTTGTAAATTAGAAGAAAAATATCTATTTTACTCGGAGGACATTCCAACCCAATTACCATAAGCTTATTAATCATGTGCAGAAAGGGAGCTTTGCTTTCACAACTTATTAAACCAGCACAATTTACTCTTTTAGCCAAGAGCTGAGGGACTATGATGCACACATCTTTTAATCAAAGAAAAAAGATGTAGAAAGATTATTTTAGATTATAAAAGATTATTTTACCTTAATTTATGGGAAGCACCAATGTGAGCGATCCATATTAGTCTACAAGTGCAGCACAGGAGAGCCGTTTGGAACCTTAAACACAATAAGAGAACACAGCAGCCCCATCATTCACAAATTACTGCTTGAGCGCAGAAAGATCTGAATGAAAAGTGAAGGACTCATTACTGTAAAGTGATGAACTAATATGTGAATTTATACGTTTGTGTCAGTATATGTTGCTTTGCTTTTAATGGCTGCTGATTTAAAAGTTAAAAATCAATATGGTAACACTTCACTTGAAGCCTTTATGTATGGTATTCAAAAAATATGTTGTAATGCATTATATCTTTTCATAAAGAAATGTAAATAAATTCATAAATATCTTTTCATAAATAAACTTTAAATGTATTATAATATTTGCAGATAGCTTGTTATATCTGAAATTGGTTATGTTTTAATGCATCACACTTTCTAAAGGTGTAACAATGAATAAAAAAGTATTGTAACTGTGGTGCATTACAAGGCATATTGGGTTATGAGTCCGACTCTCTAACCATTAGGCCACGACTGCCCCCCGAAGATGGCACTCCGCCCGAACAGGAACTTGAACCCTGGACCCTCAGATTAAAAGTCTGATGCTCTACCGACTGCGCTATCCGAATTCTTGATCTTTTCAGATGAGTCAGATATACTGTACTCTACTGTAACTTAAACCTTAAAAACTAGATTGTTCAGAAGGATTTCACTGTTAAAGATCACTTGTTAGTACATAAAAAAGCATAACACAACAATTAATAAAACAAATCTAAAAATAATTTATATATTTTATTAGTTTTTTGTTTTTTTTACTTGGATTATTTTAACTGGTGAATTTAAACTTGGGAATCCTTCTAAAATTGTTTATTTATTATAATATTTATTTTAACCCCATTTGTTTATTTATTATTAGTATTACCAATACTACTACTATTAAATGTAACTGTGGTTACAACTACTCATGAGAAGGCATTATAAGGTGCATTGCAAGGCATAATTAATGCATTTTAAATACTTTCATAATGCATTAAATATAAATACTTCAAGTGTTATAAATACTTCATGAATATTTTACTTCATCTTTTTACAGTAAATGTTTGTATATAAAGCTAATTCATTCCATTAAGAAAATCCTTTGATCTTTTTAAATAAGATATATCAGATATACTGTACTGTACAAACATACAGTAACTCATAACTTAAAACCTTATAGATAGATATATAGATATTTCAGTTTGTGCAATAAGAGTACTTATACTCTTATATACACAAGATATTTAATTTTTTTTATTTATTTATCAAAAATAGCTTTTTCAGAAGGATTTCAAGGATTTTCAATTTAAAGATCACTAGTTAGTATAACATTAGTTAGCATAAAACAAAAAAATAATAAAACATAATTATAATTTAATTATATTTTTTCCTCCAATTTTTTAAAGGTGATTTTAAACATGGGAGTCCCCCTGAACAAAAACGGTTTATTAATTATTATATTTATTTTAACCCTGTTTGTTTATTTATTATTAGTAGTACTACTACTACTACTAATAATAATAAATTAATTAATTTAAAAAACTAGTTAACCTCACTAATTGACTAGTTAGTTGTTGCACTAGTCAACTATTGTGAGCCGAAGCAGGAATACATATAACAAAAGAACAGAACTGTAGTGCTGCAATGCACGCTCACATTACCGCCAGGCAGCAGATCACTGAAATGGTCCAGAGTGTCACTGAGTTCATCAGTGTACTGCGGGGGAAAACTCCTTTTATAAAGCTTACAATGGCCACCAGTGCCGAACTTACTTTGAAATCATCACCACTTCTGCAAGGTTCTGCGAAACCAGTGTGGACAAATTGCCCCTCCACATCCCAGCCGTCATCATAAGAGGTCTGCCGAGAAGAAAAATAATCACGCCGTGCCCTCAGCACCATAGTCGTCCTGTACCGCAGCGGTGAATCATCATCAGATACCATAATTGATCACGCTATAGCAAAAGGGCTAATGGCAGCAATACTGCACAACCTGCTTAGCTTCCTCAGACTCGCACAATCATTTGGGAGCCTCCATAACCAACAGCTTTAACCACTTTAGTTTTGTTTGGTCCCACCCCAATTGACTTTGCCGCTAATTTGGAGACATGCTTCATTCAATTAAGCCTGTGATGTGTTGGGAAAGTAATTGAATAATATGGAAATTCTGTTTTCTCGGAGGAAACAAATCACAGCTGTGGGGGAGACAAAGCTGTTTTTAAATACTGATGCACTGAGGTGGGAACTGGAGCCACTATAAGACGTTCGGCTAAGAATGGGAATTGTCAAAATAAATTAGAAAAGTGACTGGATGGTTTTAGCTCTGAAAAACATGCAAATGCATGGCTCATTACATGAAATGACCTGTAAAATCCATTACTGTTTTTTTTTACTTAACTATAGATCGGCATGCTTATAATTAACCTGTCTGCCAGTGAAAGAACACCTTCACAAAGTACTTGAAGGTGTTCAATGCTAATGCTGTTCTCTCTTCAGTTACTGTAATAGGTGATAATTCATTTTGATTTCCAACGTGAACTCATTAGTATTCATATGTGAGGTTCTTACACTTAGATTTGGACAGACACTGAAAAGCACAGTATTACGTAAATAAAACAGCTAATTAAGCAAATTTGTTGAGCTAAGCTTAATGACTGAATGCTTTAATCAAAACACAGGTAAAAAAAAAAAGTGGTGCTACTTGAAATTGCTTGAAATGCCATGTATTTGATGTCATAACCTAAATATACATTCTTTTACTCTTCGCAAATCTCTTCAAAATTACATGAAATAAAGTAAATGAATGAAATAAGTTTATGCTTTTCATCTATTTATAGTGTACTTTATTTCAATTACTGGAAATGATTTTAAATAGTCTTAATTAACAAAAACAACACTAGCTTGGCTACATTTTACATACAGATACTTGGTAATACGAATATGTATAGCTTCAGCTACACGTTGTTAAAGAAAAGCTTTGCTTTTTTGTTCGCACACTTTTCGTCTTCATTTTGTAGTGTCAGACACCTTATTCTGCTTTCACTCATGTGAGTCCTTTTGTGTGGAGAAACTCTAGCAGGGGAAAACAGTATAGAATTGTAAATTGAATGCAATTACAAGGACAGAAGCAGTGACAAGACAAGTGTTTATTGCTCTTGATTTCCATATATTTGCTTTCAAAAAGCAATACAAAGGAAAGGCATATCTTATAATGATTATTATTGGCGAGTGTTGTTTATGAAAACCTGGACCTGGTCTTCTAGACAACAGGGGAACAATAAAACAAAAGTCTGAAGGAGAGAAACTTTAATATTGATTGACATTACTACTATAATATATATCAATCAATTAACATTTTGTGAAGCAAATCTGCGTGTCTCCTAGAAAATATCTTTAAGGTTTTTTTTACTTTAAACCATCGATTTAGACCAAGATATGTGTCCATAATCCATAAAAAGGCTTGTTTAGTACAGTTTGCACTTATAAATGATGCTTGATCTTTGCATATTTCTCTCCTGATTCAGACAAGACAATGTTTTTATTGGAGAAAGCAATATTACAGATAGAGGACTCATATTTTAGCTAGAAGCAATGGTTTGAAGTTAAAAATGTCTCGTTCCTGGTTGTTTTCTGTTGTTTATTTGTGGATCATTGTGATGTTTTTATCAGCTGTTTGGACTCTGATTCTGACGGCACCCATTCACTGCATATTGGACGGCCTGACGGTGAGTACATTTTCAGCAAATTTTCATTCTTGGGTGAAGTATTCCTTTAAGTAAAATATAATTTCTTACATCTATCATTTGACCTTAAGGTATGACCCAGACATGTTCTTGAAAGTTTTCACCCATGTAGCATATGATTACACTGTATTTCAGCACTAAAACGTTTTAAAACCTTTCAGTATTTATATGCCCCCTCACATTTGACCTTAATGTGCCAACCTATACCACGCAAAGAAATGTCAACGAGAGCTCAAAATCCATCTCATAATGACTGACCTGTTTAAAACTTCATAGAAATAGCCGATAATACTAAGCTGCATTGCAGTTGAACCTCAGATCCCTCATCAGCACACAATGGATGGCCATTAGCACTGACGTGAGAACAGCAGCACACACGTCTGCCGCCGCTTAAATTCTTCATCAGCTTGTATAGCGGTGTGAATAACATATACCACGAGAGCCACTTAAAGGCCCATTTCTGATTCAACCAGCTCAGTAGGCATCTACCCGCTCAATCAAACGCCAAATCAAGCCGTATATAAGCCATAAAAGCAGCAAGAGGAGTGGAAACCTCATGCAAACTTAAAAGAGGGAAATTAATACTGAAAGTGGGCTGCTTGAACACACAGTTTCAACTCAAGTTCATCACATCAACATATTTAAACCAAGCAGCGCTTCTAAATCAATAACCACCAACAGATCTAATTCATGAACTGTCTCCACTTCTACGTAACATGCTCTAGGGCTAAATTGCCTTAGCGCTATATCACTCGCTTCATACAGTAATGAGTTTTTGGCTTTATATTTTAATTATATTGAGAAACAACCCAACTGGCTGTCTCACAGCTGTTGGCAAGCTCCTTACAAATGTGCTTCATTTTTTACACTCGCGCGCACCTTGAGTCCCAGCTCTCGAAAATAAACGTCTGGCCCAGAAAATGGGCTGATTTGTCGTCGGAAGTTAATTAAGCGTTAGGTTGGAGTTATGAAGACTGTGGAGTAGTGCGGGTAAAAGGGCAATATTTAACAAGCTGGCGTGCTGTCCTTCTACATGCCTGACTTTTTAGTGGAGGTTACATGAAGTATTGCCGGATATCCTCCTGTTGTTGCATGAGCATTAATTGCATGCGTTTTTATTTTGGCTACGTGCCTTAATTGCATTTATTCCACATGGTTTTCTGCTCCTTGTTTATGTCTCAACGGAAGGTTCACTAACGGTTTCAATTTCCAACTCCTTAAGAGTTTGATATATGGGTTTTGGCTTGTTACCATCTGTTATGCTGCCAAACGGCTCGGGGAAAAGGGGAGTAAATGCATTTTAGTAGACATTATACTCAGTCTCAGATGGTTTTGTGATGTTTAATGTACTTATTAATAAGCCTACGTGTTGTATCGAAGCATATGGGCTCATTAAAGGAATATTCCATGCTAAATACAAATTAAGCTCTAGCGACACAATCTGTGGCATTCTGTCAATTACAACCAAAACTTATCTATCTATCTATCTATCTATCTATCTATCTATCTATCTATCTATCTATCTATCTATATGGATTCAGACTGATCAAAAGCAACAGTAAAGATTTTTACATTGTTACAAAAGATTTATATTTCAAATAAATGTTTGTTCTTTTGACCTTCTAATTGTCAACGAATCCTGAAAAAAAAATTGTCAGGATGTACACAAAATAAGAAGCACAACTGTTTTCAACATTGATAATAATCAGAAATCAGCATATTAGCATGATTTCTGAAGGATCATGTGACACTGAACGCTGAAGTATTAATGCTGAAAATTCTGGTTTGTGTCACAGGAATAAATTACATTTTCAAATATATACAAATACAAAACTGGTATTTTAAATGATAATAATATTTCCCAATATTGCTGATTTTACTGTACTGTACAACATCAATTTATGGCCGAAAACTAAGTGGTATAACATGCCAGTTTTTTAATATATCAGCCAAAATATGAACAACAAAAAACTGCTTTCTTTAATGACACTTGACGCTTTTTGAATTTGACTTTTCTGATTATGGACTTATGCTACATAAAAAGGGACAGATTTGGACAATGATCAGGCTTGGTGAAACAAAGTGGTACATTACAACAATTCGGTGGCATCAAGAAGGAAGAGAGAACAGGGACTTACAAATAAATATACAGTTTGTTCATGGATTGGAACAAGGAACATCTTATAATGATGAAATGTATTGATTCAGTCGATGCACTTAGACACACAGATATACTCTGAGAGAGATAGTGAACTACCACTGTGGAGTCATGAAAACAGCTTTGATTGCCCTGCAAGAGACGGTGTATGGATTTTCCATGGCATGTCAAAATTATAGTCCTATCTCAAAACAATCGGCAAAAAGCTGAAAAAAGCGACAATACACCCGAGGCTGCTGAGTCCACTTTAGGGTTCATTAAGAAGGAATCAGTTGATTTACGAAACTTGAGAAAGGACAAGAACACCCACACATACTGCAAGCTAACACCTTGGTGTAACTAAAATACTAGGCAGTCCTCATGTGTATGACAGTCAATAATCTTTAGAGAACAGGTCACTGCACAGTGTGCTACACTGCTGAGGAGTTACTAACAGGGAGATGCTACTAAAATAACCACAGTAGTGCAGAAAAGTTGATTTTCCAGCAGAGCAAGATGACCCCAAGAACTTCTTTTTTTCTTTTGATCATAGATGGTGCAAAATCTCATCTCAACACATTTGATGAATGGCTGTGCTCCTCTTAATTGTCAGCATTTTTAAGATATAGTCAGTTTTTTGTGTCTGTTTGTTAAAGAGGGATTTGTGATTTGTGGAATAAAAAATATAGTTTTTATTCTGAAAAAAATTAAAAATAAAATAAAATACAGTTGAACAATTGATGTAAGATGGGCCCCTCAAAATAGGCACATGATTTTTTTAATGCAATACTTACTGTAATTTATTTAAGAATTTTACAAGTTCAGACAATATTCATTAACATTTATATATTAAATTAAGTAAAATCATTCAGTTTGAATACACAATGTTGCAATGACATATTACAAAAATATATGTAATTAAATGTGCATTCATATACCTATATATAAGCCATAGAAAAAAAAATAACATTTTAAACAGAGTAGGTGATTTAGTATTTTATATTATATTATGTGTGTGTTTAGTTTTTTTTTTAGCATTTTCTTCTTAGCATTTTTACAATTTAGTTGTCACAACATTTTCCCTAAACAACACACAGACTGATGCATCACCCTGCACATGCAAAACTTATATCTACCATCTAAAAGTAAGTGCAGTAAATGTTTTTACTTATTTTTAACAGGGGCATCTTCCTCCATTTTAACCTAACAAGTCACTTTTTACTTTTTTTCCCATTTAAAAAAAATCTTAAACCAACCAAACACATTATATTATTAAAACAGTACACCACAGGATTATTCTTAATTGCTCCAAGACAGGGTAATTGAGTGGTCTCTGGGGCTCCATTCAGTTCTACAGACTTCAATACTGTCAGCAAATGTCAATGTGTGGCCCAGGATTAATGAGCTAGCGCTAATGCCAATGCCACCAGTAGCACCAATTGCACCAATTCCCAAGGCTCATCCAAACTCTGACACCCTGACAGGAAACGGCAGGAAATTTATAGACCTGTGTGATACTTGGAAGACGTCAAGTATTTGGGGGTGATAGTGGCACTTCATGGCTTATTCGTGGGGCTGTTTTGTCTTTTGATGGGTGGATAAGGGTTTGGATATGCAGATTTTCCGTGCTCAGCTGCCAAAGCATCATAATGGAAACTGTAAGTGACTTTTTCCTTTCTCACCAATTTCATGCCCACATAAACAGGGGATGATCTATTACTCTGAGAAATGATCTGATGCAATTTCCATCCTAAATGTACCTGCGGCTCAAAACCCTGGCCTCTCAGAGGACATGCTGTCGTTCCACAGAATAACAAACATCTTGATTTGAGATTTTGGATTATTCTGTCAATAATATAAGAATCGCATCTTTAGTTTCACACATAGCTGAGAAAATGGTGAAAGTCAGTGCTCCAGGCAGGTTGTTTTGAGCCAATCACCTGAGCTGTAAATACCATGTGACTGCATTGCAGCCACAACAAAATGATGCAATCTTAATACATAAAGTGAATTTATAATAATCAAACAAACAAAAAATATGGTCAAAATACATTTCAGATTCATGCTAGATTTATATGCTTAAGAAAATATATTTTTCGAACAGAAACTGTCTTGTTCAACCCTTCACATGCCAAAATATATCAGAAAATGGACCAAGATTTTAAGGACCAAGAAAATGCATTTGCAATCTTAAAATACATTTCAGGTAAATGAAATAATTGTATAAATATATAATATATTGGATAATATACTGTAAGTATTTTAGATTGAAAACATATAAAATGACAAAAAAAGTAAGAAATAAAATAAATAAAAATTAAGCAATTAAAAATAAGTAATTAAAACTTATTAAAATATATGTATGTTAAGGTATTTTAACATCTATATTAACCTACATTTTTGTACATTTAAAATATATATATTTTTAAAAGTATATATGATTTTTGTTTCTGTAAGGGACTAGCATACTATCTTACAATTTCTTTATATAGCAGAAATAGTAGCATGCTATTCTGCTGTAAATTCTGGCCAAAACATATTTCAGATACTTGTTTAACCCTTCAAATGGCAAAATATATTACAAAATGTTCTTTTTAGGGCCAAGAAAATATATTTCTAAACTTACAATAAATTTGGATAAATGCAAAATATATGTTAATGAATATATTTTGGATAATATAAATATTTTTAGACTGAAAATATATATAAAAATGGCCAGGAAAATAATAATTAAATTAAGTAACTAAAACCCATTGAAACGGTATGTACAGTATATAATCATATTTTAAAATCTGTAACATATTTTCGGCCATTTTTGTATATTTGAAAATACATTTAAAAAAATTTCTGTATGGGACTAGCATACTAAATATTAAGAGTAGCATGCTAATGTGCAATCCCAAATTCAGAAGCAGTCCCAAAAACTCTTCACAAACAAATATCCTGAGCTGTGATATCAGTGCTAACCATGCTATAACCAGCAAAATCTCGACCTCTCAGAACGTTTAAGCACCTGTCATATAAAGCTCACACCCAGCCAGCTCTATATGGAAACGCCCACTTTTCACAATCCAACCAATGGATAAAATCAAGTCTCGTCCTACACTCTTTTCCTGAATATTTTACATTACGGTTGCATTTTAATGTTAATATTTTCTCCAAATGACCAACTAGTGTAATTCACAGCAGTTTTGATTCGCTTCCAACCTGGGCCTCTTTGGGAAAAGCGTGAAAAATAATTTCTGTGCTGTCCTGCCCTGACACGTTTTTGCCAGCTGAAGTCCAGACCATCAATCACGGCTGGCTGCCGCTCTATTACTGCTTTTTTTCCCCACCCTTAGAGCAGGATCACTGTTTAATCACTGCTTGGCCCCCACACACGGCTGCAGCAGCCTGCAACATAACAGATGAGCTGCTGGCAGAATCTCAAGAGGAAACAATGCTCTGCGTATCACACAGGCGCTGCCACAAAACTTGTTTTCCACAATTGTTAAAGACAACAGAAATGTAAATGAAGGATGAAGGGACGGCAGCTTTGAGAAGATTAAGAGGGAGATTATTGGAGAGCCCTGTTGTGCACTCATTTGTTTTTATTTGACAAAAGTGCAATCAAGATGTGTGGCACTTCAGCAGCACACTGTCTGAGGTTAATGTTATAACTCATTCAAATGCAAATCTCTTGCCTAAATAAAAGCTTCCGTGTATGAAATATGCCTCTTTAAGGGGCTGGCAGTTTTCACTCCTGGATTTTGCATTTGCTTCTTTTCTACTCGGTCAGACGACAGCAGAAATGTTGATGTATTTGATGAGGAACCAACCTCGCTGAATTGATCAACACATTTCCAAGATTCAGCTTCAGAAATGGTAGAGAAATTAAGACTTTTACTTCATGCAAAATAAATGAATTAACTGACGCATTAGAAAACATGCTATACTGTTGTGATTTAGTTCACCGTCACTCAAAGCCATGACTCCAACAATCTTACAGTTTATTCAGACTGAAAAGATTACTGTTAGCACAGTGTCACATTCAAACATAACTGAACTGAGCTATTATACACAGAATGTGTGCAAAGAAAGCCAAACTGAATAGTGGTCACCTTTGCAACAGTTAGGTTAAGGGAGGTTAAGTCAACATTAAATGCCATTCATAACTCATTTAATTTCCATCTCTACAAATGCTGATGCCCTCCCCCATCCCCCCCAAGTCTGTTGTTTAAAAAAAGGCCCAATTTGCTTTTAGTGCCATAACCTTTATTACATTAACATTATGCAGACAAAGAATGTCTGAAAATAGGCATTTCTAAATAGTCATAGGTTAAAATTATCCAATTAAAAAATAATAATTAAATACATTTACTGTATTATTATTAGTTGTATTATTATTATTATTATTGAAAATATAATAAAGTATTACATATATTTTTTTATTTATAAAAAGGATTATAATACTTAAAAAATGTCAGCCATTATTATTATTATTATTATTATTATTATTAAAAAATATATTATTATTACTATTATTATTATTATTACTACTACTATGCATCTGATTATAAAAAATCACAATAATAATAGTAATAATAATAATAATTGTATTATAATTATTAGTAGTATTAGTATTCATAAAAATAATAATACTAAAGTATTATATATTTTTTGTTGATAAAAAGGATTATAACACACAAAAGATGATGTAAGCATTATTATTATTATTAAATAATATATTATTATTGCTACTACTACACATCTGATTTTAAAAATCACAATAATAATAATAATACTACTACTAATAATAATTGTATTATTATAATTATCATTATTATTATTAATAAAAATAATAATACAAAAGTAATATATATTTTTTGTTAATAAAAAGGATTATAACACTCAAAAGATGATGTCAGCCATTATTATTATTATTAATAATAAATAGTATATTACTACTACAGCTACAAATGATTATAAATATAACAATAATAATAACTGCATAATTTCATTATTATTATTAATGAAAATAATAATAATAAAGTATTATATTTTTTAATAAAAAGGGATTATAACATTCTCAAAAGATGATGTGTCATTATTATTATTATTATTATTATTATTACAATATGTTATTATTATTTTTATTATTATCATAACATCTAATTATAAAAATAACAATAATAATAACAATAAGAATGTATTAATAATTAATAAATTATTAATGAATTATTATTATTATTACTATTATTATTGTTGTTGTTATTATTAAAACAGCCAAAGGTCAGCTGAAACGCAAAGTCAAATAAAATATTACATTTTGATATAATATTGCATAATTTCATTATTATTATTAATGAAAATAATAATAATAAAGTATTATATTCTTTAATAAAAAGGGATTATAACATTCTCAAAAGATGATGTGTCATTATTATTATTATTATTATTATTATTACAATATGTTATTATTATTTTTATTATTATCATAACATCTAATTATAAAAATAACAATAATAATAACAATAAGAATGTATTAATAATTAATAAATTATTAATGAATTATTATTATTATTACTATTATTATTGTTGTTGTTATTATTAAAACAGCCAAAGGTCAGCTGAAACGCAAAGTCAAATAAAATATTACATTTTGATATAATATTGCATAATTTCATTATTATTATTAATGAAAATAATAATAATAAAGTATTATATTCTTTAATAAAAAGGGATTATAACATTCTCAAAAGATGATGTGTCATTATTATTATTATTATTATTATTATTACAATATGTTATTATTATTTTTATTATTATCATAACATCTAATTATAAAAATAACAATAATAATAACAATAAGAATGTATTAATAATTAAAAAATTATTCATGAATTATTATTATTATTACTATTACTATTATTGTTGTTGTTATTATTAAAACAGCCAAAGGTCAGCTGAAACGCAAAGTCAAATAAAATATTACATTTTGATATAATATTACAAATATATCATGTTTATAAATATATAATATTATTAAATACTATGTTTTTTTCTCAGTAATATAATGCACTGGAATATATGGATTAAGAAAGAAAACAGAGCTAATTTCAAGCTACTTTTTAAAAGGATCAAGAGAGCTGAACAGCAATACATTGGTCACTTGCTTGTTTCAGCCTGTGCTCACTGTGGAACAGCGGCGTATTGATTAAAAAAAGTAACTAGGCTCTGCTTAAAAGAGTGGTGCAGACTAGACGGGAGTCGAGCTCTAAAGATAATAGAATGTTCAACAGCAGAGTGGAGGACCTCATTTCCACATGATGAATTGCCTGTCATATGCTTATTATGAGCAATCAGTGTCTGCAAACTCTTCCCTCGCAACAGCTGAGAAGTTTTCAAATGATCTTTCAATGAATATCATGTCTCATTAATGCTGCTGCAGGATGATATTGGCATTCAAATCAGCATCAAACAGGAGAGCAGATGCTGAGTGTATTGACTTGATATATGCTGAATCAGAATCTGAGCTGGAATAATTAAACGTACATCAACACAAATGCGAGCTACACGAGATCAATATAACCAACGGCATAGGTGAAATTCAACCTCATTAGCTTTCAGAAATCTCCGGTTCCATTGGAAAGCAGGTCGAAGGCTGACACTGAAAGAATCTATCATTTCCTCATAACATCAGTGCTTCTGTCTCAGGGTGAAGGCTGAGATTTATTTATTTATGCTTTGATTCACTCAGCCTTATCTGATTCCATAGCCACCTACGGTTTATTTTGAATCCTTTTGGCAGTTCGGCAGGAATATTGCAATAATCTTTGCCCCCTCGTCTGCAACAACTGCTCGCCCTTCGCTCCACCCAGTAATACCTGAATCTACAAGCTACGGGTGACCTTTCAGCTTGTCTCATTCAGCCCTCAAGGAAGCAGTCAACCATGGTTAAGACTGACACGAGAATGTACACACTGGGACTCGGTTATAGCCTTGCAATCATTTCTGCAATTAAAACACTGCTGATGGTCAAAGAAAACTATTTTCAGCTTACACTATTATTTATACTACCATTCAAAGAGAACAGATTTTTTTTAAAGTCTCTTATGCTCACCAAGGCTGCATTTATTTGATAAAAAAATTATATTATTATAATTTCAAATAACTGCTGTTCATTTAAATATATTTTAAAACGTAATTTTTCACAGTGATGCAAAGCTGAATTTTCAGCATCATTACGCTACAGTGTCACATGATCCTTCAGAAATCGTTCTAATATGCTGATTTGCGGCTCATATTTGGTGGAAATCATAACATTTTTTTCAGGATTTTTAAAAAATCATTTAAAAAATGATTTCAATTAATAAAATAATCAATTCATCCTTGAACATTTGAACAGTATTGCATATTATAAATGAATCAGCCTTTTCATTATTTGTTATTCATTGTGATGTTTCCTATAAAGCAAGTTTCACTATACGGTTGGGATGAAAGTACCTCAAATCATGCAGCTTTAAGATAACAGGTGTTATTGTTTTTCTAAAGTGCATTAGATCAGAATCTGATTCAGTTGACTTAAGTCAGTAATTGATCACCTAACAAGAACACATTAGCAACCACCTACAAACCACTCAGGACCATGACAAGACCAATTACAACACCTTAGCAACTACATAGCAATGCACAAATCACCCTTCAGCAAACATGCATGAGAAACTAAAGCTATTTTATTCATAATTTTAATATGAAGCAAAAAACGTCCCTGCCCCCTCACAGATATCACTGAATAAGAGTGTCTTGCGATAACACCGTCCGACCGCCTTGCTCATGTTTTGTGCTATTTTACTACAGGTATCTAGCAATTTCATGCTGTTGCTCATCGCTAGTCACACACAGTCAGATTTCAAACCAGTTTGAAATATGTTATAACATCAGTGTGTCTCACAAAAGCACACTAGAAGGCTGGGTAAAACCTAGTTTTTGTCACAGACCTGAAACATGAAAATGCGCCAATATTTAGTGTGCACATGACTTATGATAACACTTGCTGCTTATCACTCTGATAATTAAAAGAAAAATAACTATGCATTGTGACCGACAGTACTGTCCAACCCGATCTCACAGGAAAAAGTAACTACACTGTTTAAAATAAATAAATAAATTGAATTTTTGCAAACATCAAGCATCATGTTAGTTCAGGCAGGCCACGTCAGCTTGATAGTCAGCTGTTCCTGATGTGTACCAATCCAGTCATGACACTTATCACAGCGGTCCATTTAATTCCATTCTTTCAGCACCTCTCCTATCACATCGCTGCTCACAAATCAAACTCCCTTCTCCAACCCCAATTGAACCTGTAATCTAATCTGACTTTTGTTTCTTTCCGTATACAGTTCACATTGCAAGTATTCTCTACCATGGATTTGTATTTTCTACAACTCGTGTAAATTGTGAATTGCAATTATGTAGGCATATACTGGATCTGTTCTGTACCCCGGGTACAGATACAGAACCATACCGCCGACATTAACAGTATGCAATATAATTGTAATAAATATACTTTGATGAAAGTGGTCCTTACTGAATTTGGTTTAACATTGGATTAACAAGTAGAACAACTGAAATAGTATTTTCATTTCAAATAAATCCAAATTCAATCAAAATACTTTTTCTCAGTTGCAGTGTTGGCATATTTATTTCAAGGCAGTACCTGTTTCTGTTTGCGAGTGCCCAAGCATTTACCTTCCAAATCTGTTTACAGGAAGGTAAACACACACCACTTATCCCTATGGCTTGTCTAATGTTGCAGAGTAGTAGGAATGTCTAATATTACGTGGCGCCACACCACAAGAGGTAAACAGGATCATAACCTTGGAGTAGATCAGCTCTAAAGCTAATAGAGACTTCTCAACAGTACCTGCAGGGAAAACAGGGACCAGGGACAGAGAGGAAGTGGTGGAGAGAGAGAGAGCACATTAACGGATACACCTCTCTCTAGTTCACTGACATGGTTGCAGTTGTTTCCCTCGGGCCCATGCTAGGCGTGGGCGAGCCGGAGAGAGGCAGTGATTGTAATTGGTACTGCTGGGTGGATTCCCAGGTCGGAGGAGTATTGCATATGATAAGTTTGTGTGTTGTATGTACTGCAGCGGGAAAAACTGCGTGCAGGGGATTATGGTCGCAGAGCAACCTTGGATCAGCGCGTGCTTTGAGATACACTTCACAATCAATGCACAGACCAATTATGCAAATGAGATACTGGTTTTATGCTATTGTTGTGTTTACAATTGAGAAGGTTGCACTAACACGGCTCGGTTTATACACCTAATAATAAGCATCTATGCTCATTCATTTGGATGCATGGTATTATTTTGGTATGTGAGTGAATCTGACGAAACTTCATGCAAGTCATAAATAAGAAATAATATTTTGCTGAAAGAAAATGATGCCTCTTTAGGATTTTTCTTGAATTGTGACATTATTTTCATGAAAATTAAGCACAAAAATATATAATTATTATGTGGAAAAAGAAATGATATATTTAGGCCAAATTATAAAATATATCTAAATCTATAAAAGATTTATAATTATATCATAAAATATATATTTAAATGATATTAAAGAACTTACACATCATTTGTTGTATAGCCTAATATTTATGCTGATTTAAATTTTAAAAAATTATTAGTAAGGAGAATCTGCCGAGTCGCCGAGTTTGGAAGCTTGTTTCTGCTAAGGGATAAAAAAATAGTAAAGTAAAGCTCACAATTTAGACTTTTTCTCACAATTCAATTCTTTTTTTCTCATAATTCGTAATATAAACTCATAAAACATAAAAGTCAGAATTGCAAGATATAAACTCACAGTTCCGAGAAGTCTGAATTGCGAGATATAAACACATTTGTGGAAAAAAAAGTCAGAACTGTGAGATCAAAAGTTCACAAATTATCCTTTTTTTTTTTTTAATTCCGTGGCAGAAACAAAAATTGCTACAGTAGATGTACTGTAAATTCAGGGAAAAACTCAGAATTGTGAGATGTAAATAGTCATCCATACATTTGTGAATAATCAAGAGGAAAAAAAAATCTGGATGCATGATGATAATTAAGGCAATAATAATGGCAATTTGCAGGAAAATGTTCTTAATTGTCATGAAAATAATACCTCAGTGCAATAAAAGGACTTTAAATGGTCCCAAAAATAGGCCTTATTTTCTTTAGGCAAAGATATTTGATTTTGGAGTGAAATGGACCTGGACATGTTTTTGTGTGATTCACCCACATGCTTTTTCAATGCATTATTAACATACTAAAGTAAAAATAAAAGACCAGATATGTAATAGAGACAAAGCAAATAGGAAATGCACTTAATTCATAACAATCTTGGCATAATTGTCTAAATTGATGTTGGAAATTGAACACGTCAGACTACACTGGCTGAAATTCTTGTCCAGCATGAGCCTGATGAAGTGAATTCTGATTGGTTCTGCCGTGATTATGATGTCTCTGCAAATGACACAAAATGAGGACTCCATGGAAACAATGGGTTTGATCTCAGCGCATTGTCTGTCACCGCTTTTGTGGATGAAAGAACTTGGGCGGTGGAAGCCGGCGGTGGCATGCAATTTGTTTAATTAACTTGGAAAATGAGCCAAAGTTCACGAAGCACTCTCTGTCTGACATTTTCAAGCTCAGCACCAGAGACTCTACAAAACACATGGACATTAAATTTAAGGTTCCACATGCTTTTCTCTTAAACTAAAAGTTCTCTTAACAAAACTGTCAATGATCTTGCTGTCACATTATATTCTATTCAAAATGACCCAAGTCAGGATGACTGCCTTAAGAAAAAAAACACTATAGAAGCAAAAACATTTCCCCTCAGTGATCTAATAATATCGACATTCCCTGATCAACCGACATGTTAGCACTGCCGAAAGTTCATAAGACCAGCATTCAAAGCTATCGATGTTCTTCATATCCTCAGGCCTGCTAGTAACTCAATGGAGAACATTTATCCATAAAATACTCTAGGGAGTCTGTCCCTGCAACTGTTCAACTGTATGTCATTTTGAAGGAGTAACAGAGCTTTTAAAATGGTCATATAATTTATTTTTATCATTTTATGTTTTCCTCTAGGGTCCACTTAAAACATTAGTCAAAGTTTCTTGCACCAAAAACACTTGTAACTTCGATGTACATGACCCTTTTTACTCCCTCTCTCTGACAGTTAGAAGAGTAACAATGGAAGAGAGTTTTGAGTTAGAAAGTTAGATTATGTTTAAACACTACATCAAACTGTTCAATTTCAAAGGAGCTATTAAAATGATATGACTTCCTTCACTGAACACAGTCAGCTTGGTTAAGAATTGCATCCTTTCATGTAAATATAAGAAAACTGAGTCATCATTACGCTCACTTCAGCTACTCCCGCAGTAATGCTGAATATTATACATTATGATGGTAGTAAAAACAGGCCCACATTTTACAAAATCCACGCCTTACAAAGAACTTTCAAGATGGCTTAAATCTCCCCAAACTGATAAATGATGCATCAAAGAAACTCGAAAAAAATTGAAACCAACTCTATCTCAAATTAAATCCAGATTCCAGATGGTTTTTAAATAAATAGATGGGAATTAATTCAGTCACCAGAAAGTATTAGTCCTGCACTAGTGAAAACCTGTTTCACCTTTGCAAAGATCAGTGCTTCAATTAGTGGTTTTTATTACAGCTGTGCATCCTGACCAAATATGTTTCATGCCGCATAAGCATATGGTCATTGATTGGATATTATGTGCCAAACATATGACTGAGACAGCTGTGCTATTGACCTTTAAGCTGTGAGTACGTATGATGCCAGTATTTTGCCCAAAATGAATGCAATGAAATCATTTCTGCACACCCAGCTGTAGCAATCTTTTCTAGTCTGAATGCTTTTACTCTGCTAATGTAACTGTTATTCTTCTCTAGGCATGGGAATGAGATATTTAGAAAGACTGCAGTAGTATTTTCTTGTAAAATATACTCAAATAATCTGTAAACTTTGAAAAATCTTTTGAATGCATGCAGTGAAAGTTGCTTTGGATACAAGCATTAGCCAAATGCAAAAATGTAAATATAATTTCATACACTAAAAATGGAATCAAAATGGGCAACTGCCATTTCACTGAAAAGAATTGGTGTAGAAATGATTTTCACTTAGAAATTGCTAGTGAATTAGTAAACAATTACAAAGAAACGGCAAGTAACACATTGAATTAAATAGGAAATTATGAAGTAGAAAAACTGAAACAGTATTTTCTTGCAAAATGTACTCCAATAATCTTTATTTACAACTTCGAAGAATGTCTGTGAACTGAAACATCAGTTCAAGTTCACACTGCATTTAGATTAGCCAAACTTACTATGTCATAAGGAGAAAAGTGAAAGCTCTTCATCGAATTGCATAAGATGAAAGTCTTTTTACATCATTGCTACTCAGCCATCTGAAGCAGCGAGAGCTATGAAGAAGACCTCAGCATTTCTCTGCTCAGCAGTGCAGAAACATCAGAGGAGAAGGAGTTTCAGAGATATTTACCAAGTCAGTTTCATAGATAGGCTGTGATAGACTTGGTCTCTCGCTGTTAAAGACCTCAGCATCTGCTTCCTTTCTACAGGGGAGAATATAGATTTGATGAAGCACCTGGCTGCGAGCAAGTCTGTCATCCTGTTGCCCAAGAGCAATGGAAGCCCGGGGTTCAGCTTGAACTTCCGGGAATCTCAAATGCATCACCGAGTTTGATCTCTATCCTGTTAGTGGATGACTTACTGGAGTGGCTGGTACTTCATCAATCCCTCAGCCTCCGTAAAAGGATGCTGGCATAAACTAAATCCTGTTGACCCCAGAATGCTGGGGGTCTATTTCATAAATGGACTTTTTAAAGTTTTCCGGGTGGACTAGAGTTCAACTGTTTGATCTGCAACCAAGTCTGGATGGAAATTTCACACCTGTTAAAGCGAGAAAACCCACTAGACTATTAAAATACACTATTTAAAAAGTACTCTGTGTGTGTGTGTAACAAAGAGTGGTTGCACAGACTGTCACCAATATATTTTAGGTATCTAAGGATTGCTAAGGATACAACGGATAAAAAGGCACTAGTTTCTCTTTTGTATACAACAAATTATACATCCCAATAGACAGTGTTGGCGGTAACGCATTAATATTGTAATGCATTACTTTTAAAAGTAACTTTCCCCAACACTGCCAATAGACCAATGCACAATTAAAGGCGATATGAAAGGCATTGCAAACATTTCACTTCCCTTCCCCTATCATGCATTTCTGATTAAAACAAAGAAAAGGAATAGTTCACCCAAAAATTAAAATTTGCTGAAAATGTAGTCACCCTCAGGCCATCCAAGAAGTAGATGAGTTTGTTTCTTCATCGGAACAGATTTGGAGAAATTTAGCATTACATCACTTGCTCACCAGTGGATCCTCTGCAGCGCATGGGTGCCGTGAGAATGAGAGTCCAAACACCTGATAAAAACATCACAATAATCCACAAGTAAACAACGATACAACAATAAACAAAACAAAACAAAACAGTCCTAACAATATTGCTTTCTCTGGTGAAAAAGTTATCTGAATCAGGAGAGAAATAGGCACAGATCAAGCACCGTTTACAAGTGAAAACAGTTCTACAGAAATATGTTGGTGGATTTTGATGTGAGAGGACAACAGGGAATTGACTTTTTCACTGAGGGAAGTGTTATCATGAATTATGCAATGGTTTAAAGTTAAAATGCCTTGATGGATTTGTTTATAACAAACATGCAGCTTTTCACGTCACAAGATGTGTGTACTTGTGAATTATTGTGACCCTTTTAACAGTTGTTTGAACTCTCATTCCGACGGCACCCATTCACTGCAGAGGATCCATTGGTGAGCAAGTAATGCAATGCTTGATTTCACCAGATATTTTCTTCTGAAGAAAAAAACGAACTCATCTACATCAAGGTTTGGCCTGAGGGTAAGTACATTTTCAGCTTGTTTTTATTTTTGGGGTGTACTATTTCTTTAATAACTTGAATTGATTTTATGCATCAAGAAAGATCACTGCATCACTGATCCCTTTAATATGCTGTTTAGAAATAACATTGCACAAAATAACTTGCCTGATTTTAACAGAAACTAGCCAGATAAGTGCAACAACATTTGTGGATTGTGACATGCAAAACGGCAAGACTAGTTTTGAACAGATGTAGTCACAGTTTGATTTTTGAACTTGTGGTGCATTACAGAGTAAATCTTACCGACGTAAGTCATAACAAGAGAAGTCAAGCAGACCAGTAGTTTACTAGCCCATCGCTCATTTGAGCTGTGGTCAAAGTCCATCTTAAATATTTGAGTGATGATGTACCTATACTGCCAGACGTGACCTTTCATTAATGCAGCCCTGTGATGCATGTGACATTTCATTGGAAAAAAATTATAGCAACAATAACATGCATCAGTATGTGCACTTTGCTGCATTATAGAGGCTGGTCACGCTTCACTTTTACATTTGAACATAATGTGAAGTATAGCATCACAGTTTCCACAATTATTAATAAAACTGAATTTCATAGTACAAAGTTTAACTTGACAAAATACAGACAAATCATATAGAGTAGTGTTGAATTTAATAGTTGGCTGGGTTTCGATGGAAGTGAATTTGATTTGAATTGAACCAAAGGACATTTCAACTGTCACAAAATGTAATTTAATCAGGAATTTAACAAAAGCAAGAAAGTAAATAAACATTATTTGAACATGAATACTTTATTTCAATTGAAATCTAAATGTTATTTTTAATTATTAATTTTGACATGTAATGCCTATCTATTCTGCATTTTAAAAACTATCAACACAGTCATCATTAATATGGAATAGAAAACAATAGAATAGAAATTTCTTTAATTACTCTATATGTTGTATATATGCACATTTATGGTTAATTCATACTGAAAAACTTACAGAAGTTACAAGAATACCTTTAAACTTCCATTTTAATTCTATTTAAATTCAAATTACTATTCTTTTTCCTGTTTGTAACCTCAATTCATCGATTCAAAATCCCTATAAAGGCCTTCTCAATTCATTTCTCAGCAGCACACAACCCTGACTTACAAATATACATATAATGCACCTTTAAAACAACATACCTCCTTACTGAATTGAAAAAGCAAACAAACAGCTTGTGGCATTATCAAAACAGCCTCTTGGACAATGTTAATAGATTGGATATGTCTTATTGACCAGGTAATACTGCCACACTTGATATTGATTACTCATTTAGACTCACAAATAGGCTCAGACAGCACACGCAACATGAAAAGGACACAGTCAGCACAAGAGGGGTAATTAGTAAACTGGATCGGACAGTGACAGTTATGCCAGTAGACTCGATTCATTCACCCTCTCAGGGTCAGTGCGACACAAGACAAAAGAGAGAAGAGATTAAAGGCAACAAGCCTCACATGGCCAGGAAAAAAACAGTATAGTCTTCAAACAATGGCATATTATGTGCATTTTAAACGTATATGCTACATGAAACTTAAAGTAGATTGTGTCCTGGTCTACATAACGTGCTTGTTGAATTACATTAGAAAGTAATGTTATCCAATGCAATCTAGTGCTTTTCCATGCCATACAGCTAAAGAGTGAAAGCCAAAAAAAATAAAATAAATAACAAATAAATCTAAGTAAAATAAAATAATAAAATTAAGTAAAATAAAAAAATTATATTAAATTAAATAAATAATACAACTGAATATAGTAGAATATATAGTTTTCACAATACTATAAAAATGTACTATGATGATTTTAAGGCATTCTTGAACAGTACCACATAAATAACATGGTACATGAATTTAGTAGTCATTCGGTACCATTGCATATCCCATAATTACATAGTATTACAACTTATTTTCGTTTATTTTTTTTTAAAGCATCAAAGCAAATGTGCATCTTTACAAGTTTAGCTGAAAAGACTTAAAAAAAAGAATAAAGAAAAATATATAACTGCACACTCACACTTATTTTTAACAAGCCTTTATCAGGGTATAATTGATTTGACCTACAATCATTTTAAAGATAAAAGACACAAATATACTTGTGTACTAAAAAAAACTTGTAGCTGCATATAAATCAACTTGGCTCAGAAATCTGATGGGGCATCTGTTAAGAGGTAAGAGGTGGTGACTTTGACGATGCAGATTAAAAACAAAAAATCTTTGAAGATGTTTAATAGCTCATTTCTAAGCTTGCCAAGTTGCTTTGTTTGCCAACACCAGCTTGCTTAATGCAAAGGTCAGAGTTGTGTGGTATAAGTCCTCTGAATGAACCAGGTCAGACTGTAGAGCCCATTAACAAGCCATTTTGACACATGGAGTTAGCCTGAGGCTTTTTCTTCTTTTGTCTGGTATTTCTGTCCCGATATAGAGAATTAGGCATCTAGAATTAATGAATTCATCTGAATGGCAGAGAAGCTGGAAAATACAGAAGAACCTTTAATCATTAAGTATGTTCAATAATACAAATCAGTGCGCACATAGTGATACAATATGATTATTGATTTTAATAGGATTAGCACTTTAAAGGTAGGCGTGCCATCTGCTGTCTGTAAGGGTACACATTATTTTCATATAGTTTATTCTCAGCTCGGTTTTCTCAAGTTGTCTCAGATGTTTCTCTCAAAGTTTTTTTTTACTAGAAATAATAAAAAGACACAGGACAAGCTTAGTTTGTGACACTGTTGAGATCTCTTCTGAAACTCTGGAAAATACACAAAAAAATCAAAAAGTAACTTAGGGAAAGTCTCGCTTTCTCTCCATTTTTCTAAAAGGAAAAATTGTTTGTAATTTTCTGTCGTACTGCATTCAAGGAGGGCCCGCCATCTAGTCTGGGAACCTCCACTGCTGCTGACCTTTGTCTAACAGTTTACTCACTTGTGTGACTCACTACATGATATTTGGACATAATTTTGTTGTGTGAAATCCTGGAAGTGGCACTTGCGCGGCAGATGTGCACATTCAGACAATCCAAGTACTTGTGTACTTGGTAACTTTTTATGTTATCTTTTAAAGATTCTCATTCAAAATTTCAAGATTTGAAAGAGGGGAATTTGTTCTTATCTCGTGTTTTTGCATTTGTTACTTGTTAAATGCTCTCAAAACCATTTGAAAACATAAAACACCTTTTATACGCTGATTTTAATGCAGGAACTATTCCAATGTGAGTTTTTGTTACAATGAAATAGATCAGACACTTAAAGGGATAGTTCACCCAAAATAAAAAATTGTTCACTCACAGGCCATCGAAGATGTATATTTAGCATGACTTGTTCACCAATGGATCCTCTGCAGTGAATGGGTGCCGTCAGAATGAGAGTCCAAACAGCTGATGAGAACATCACAATAATCCACAAGTAATGAAAGTAATCCATAAACTGCGTGTTTGCAATAAACATTCCAATCCATTACTAAGATGTTGTTAACTTCAAAAGTTTGTGTCCGATAAAATACCAGTCCTCTATCCATAATATTGCTTTCTATAGTGAAAAAGTTGTCAATCTTAATTAAAAAAGTTGTTTATCTGAATCAGGAGAGAAATATGCACAAATAAACCGAAAACAATCCAAAACAGTTTGAACAAAACAGGATGGACTTTTTTACTGGAGGAAGTGTTATTATGGATTATGGACTGGCAAGAAGTGACAGTTTAAAGGTAAAAAGTCCTAATGATGGATTTGTTTCTTACAAACGCTCAGCTTTTCGCTTCACAAGATGTTAACTGACGGACTGGAATCATGTGGATTACTTGTGCATTACTGTGAAGTTTTTTTAATATATTTTTAATTTTTTTGTAGCTGTTTGGACTGTAATTCTGACGGCACCCACTCACTACAGAAGATCCATTGGTGAGCAAGTGATGTAATGACATATTTCTCCAGATCTTTTCTGATGAAGAAGAAATCTACATCTTTGATGGCCTAATGGGAAATTAGGATAAACTATTCTTTTTGGATAAACTATTCTTTTAAGGTCACTTGGTTTGTCACTGGGGTGGTACCTTTTAAAAATTTTAGGGGTAAATACGGTGCAAATATACCATTCAAGTGACAACTCATCCCTTTTTTATATAAATTTGGTTCTATATTTGATCCTAAATGTTGAATGAATTTATTGATTCATCAGTCATTTGCACACAGGTTTTATGCACCAATACGCACTTACACGGTGAATGAAACCATCGTGACTCTGATCAAAACATCTGAAAAATGCAGCATAAGATTTTCACCTGTATTATATTTTATCCTGCAGCGTTCTGCTAACTGTCTTCTGCTGTCAAAACACAAGCAGCCTCCCCAAGTGCTTATTTCAGCATTTATTTTTGAATAATTAGCTTGGATATCCTGAGCTCTTCCCTCATCATTCAAAACATCATTAGTGAGGTGAAGAGAAGAGAAGAGTCCCCTTGGGAGAGATGGTGAGCTCCTGAGAAAAAAATGATTAGCAAAAAGCCCAGGGATTAGATAATGATCTGCCAAAAAGAAAGTTAGCTGCTGACGAAATGTCCCACATGTACACGCCAGGCCGCCAGCAATTAATGCTCAATGCCTTACAGATATGGTTCTAGTTCTAAACCCCTCGTTCATTTCTGGCAGATCTTTTTTTCATTGTGAAGCGAGCATGTGCTTCTAAATCTGTTCAGCTGCAGCCCATCATGAAACCCACAGGGCATCATAAATGAGCATCTGATGAGCCCATCAGGGCGATTTTACATCAATTGCACTATTGATAGTTGCTGGAGGGGGAAAACAAACATGTCAGGTGTTCTGAGAGGTTTGCAGGGGGAACCGATCAAAAAAAAAATCTCACTTTTCAGTGCACTTGTCATGGTGGTTTTGGGGCTCGTTTTGTTCTAAAGGCCCTCTACTTTGCATGCTAAAAGTAACATTGGTCATTTCATGAACGTTTCATGAGCTGTAGGGCCTAAACTCGTAATTTAATTGCTTTTCAATGTATTAAAAGTGTAGTTTCGACGGCTCTTCTTCATCTCAGTGGTCATAGACTTTATACTGACACCTACTGGCACGGATGTAACTGCTGCAGATTCACAACAAATCCGTTTATCCTTTGTTTTGTCCCTTTACATCTGTTTTTCTTCATCTTATCCAGCCTGATTTATTTAATATCTCGTTAATAATACATCAAATTTGTCAATTTAACATACCGCTATCAATACGTTTACTAATACAAATACTAAAAAAAAAGAGAGACGTGACGTGGTCACCCATACTCGGTATTAGTGCTCTGCATTTATCCCATCCAAAGTGCACACACACAGCAGTGAACACACACACACCGTCAACACACACCCGGAGCAGTGGGCAGCCATTTTTGCTGCGGCACCCGGGGAGCAGTTGGGGGTTCGGTGTCTTGCTCAAGGGCACCTCAGTCATGGTAATGAAGGTGGGAGAGAGCGCTGTACATTCACTCTCCCCACCTACAATCCCTGCCGGTACGAGACTCGAACCCGCAACCTTGGGTTACGAGTCCGACTCTCTAACCATTAGGCCACGACTTCCCCAGTATGTTAAATAATAATATAAATAATTACCCTTCCAAAATGTAAAGTATTTCTATATGTGTCACAATTTCACCAGCCTAGTCACCAGCCCAGTCTGGTCTCGTCGTTACAAGCCATATTTCAATAGACCCCTTACCTGTATACCCTCCTGTGGATTACATACCTTCATACCAGCTACCCTCTTCATCTGTGCACTTCATCTGTGGATCGTTCACCGAACCACCAGCCAGCCTGCATCAGATACGGACTCAACCCTAAAGACTCAATATCAAAGTTAAGTCATTACCTGTTAAATGCTGCTCCATACTTACCAGTCGCTTTGCTGTTGATAACCTGAACCTGTCAATAAAGATCTCTGCATTCAGTTCTGTTTGCCCTGTCCTCTTCTGTTCCGTGACAATATGCACAGCTTTAGAAACATAAACTTTATTATAAATATAATTTAAATAGTTAAATTTTATTACTATATATTTTCGAGACTATTACATTTTTGTTAAATATTGACAGAATGTTTATACAATGCAACATAGTAGAATTTATGCTTGGTTGATGAAATCAGAAATCGCAGAGAACAGAATGAAACGTTGATAACAATTAAGGCATGAAGTGAATGGCAAGGCATTAAACATTTCATTAATTTCATTGACTAAATGCAATTAAAGCAACCAATTAATTCTTTTAATTCAAAATCCTACACTTTCAAAAAAGATTTTTCGAAGTTGTAAATAAAACAAAGATTACGAGAGTATGTTTTACAAGAAAATGCTATTTCAGTTTTTCTACTTTAAAATTTCATATTTAATTCCTTGTGTTACTTGCTGTTTCTTTGTAATTACTGTGAAATTTACAAGCTAAAGTAATCTTTACAATGACATGGTCTTACTGTATGTACCAACTTCTTTGCAATTTGCATTCTGAAGTGCAAAACAGTTTCAAAATTCACATTTAAGGTGTGACTGCATGTAATTTATGGCTGGTAAACTCTCTTACTTTGCAATAAATTGAACACTGCTATTCTTAAAAACCCATTAGAAATTCCCCAGAGAAGCCATTTCAAATTAGCCTCCTGGTTGGGCCTACAAATTGACGTCATGACTGAACTGCTCTAGTGTGTGATATTTTGAAACTCTGCAGTAAAATCCACTGCAGTAAATAATGCTTCGTTCCCATCCACAGACTAGGAGAGAAAGGAGGTTGACTATTAAACTAACATTAATCTCTATTGATTTGCCCCAAGCGTTTTAATTACTTCAGTCCTTACTGTTTTTACTTTCAGAAACCTGCTGCTAATCAGCCACATTTGTCTAAGCTGTAATATATGGCCTGTCTCTTCAAAGCAAAAGTATTGATCGTAAAAGAAAGAGATGAAAGACCTCAACTTCACAGTGCCAGAATAGTAACATTTCAAATGGACAGGCACATTAAAAATGAATAATAATAGAAGTTAATTAAGCTCTGCACTTTTTATTAGCCTCAGCCTGTGTACACACACTCAGATGGAACATCATATATCTTTCTGTACATGGTTTTATATATTTTTTGTGTTCTGCTCAATTTCTGACAACAACAACAAAGCTACTTCAAAGCGCTTAGTTCTGCGAGATGTCAGCGGATGAGCGAATCAATGGATTTTACCTCTAAAATCACCGACAGTGCGAAATGAAGTCTACATTCTCAAGTCTCTTTTATGTTAGTTTAAGAAAATGTAGTGTACGATGCTCCTTTTCCCGTCTGATAGAGAACACGAAGAGATGAGGCTCACAGAGAGCAAAGCAAATCAGAAAAGATCAGTCTGTGGAACAGTCCAACCAATGTTTCTTATCAACGTCTCCCCTCAAGGGTTTGTCAAACAAATGCGCAAAACGCAGACGGGCCACTGGATCGGACAGACATCGTCTGAGGGTCAAAGCAATGTCAGAAAATCTGATGTGGCAGTTGGAGTCAGTCAGATGCTGTTCTCTCACTCCTCATGCGGCAGCAAGGCCCATCAGATGCATTACTGGAGCAGAAGCATTACCGCTAATTTCACATGGCATGAATATGCAAACTTAAGAAACATCAAACCTCACATAGTGCTATCTAACCTGACATCTAACAGTCGATTTTCGCCAATTTCTCCCTGTAGAGAGAACAAATATCTCAATGATATCTCAGTTGTTTCTTCTAGAGAGCACTGACATCAAATGGAGAGCAAATGTAAACTTCATCTGCTAAGAAACAATCTCCCACGCATCTCTTCTAGAGTTTTAGATCTAGACAACTGTACTCAGGTTTGGCGCAAAAGTCTGCAATCAAATCTCAATACGAGCTCAAACATTTCTCATCAGATTCATGCTAAACCAAATTATCTGAGTTATCAACCTTAAGTTTCTATTCAGTATAATTTAACTGAATTCTGTTAATTAAATTGTTTAGAAAGCTACACTGTAGGGTTTGAGTTCAATTTCATCTAAACGATATGGGCAAAAGTATGTGGACTTTGCCTTTCATTTCAATAGCATTTCATTTTATGCCTTATTATTAAGATTCATCCTCACAACAATGACTGGAATAGTCAAAGCTTATAATTTAATCTAGATTTAAACAGAGAGAGTGTGTCTGAACCCCGAACGTTATCAGGAAGGCTATTCCAGAGTTTGGGAGACAAATGCAAAAAAGCTCTACCTCCTTTAGTGGACTTTGCTTTTGACTTTAGGGAGCATGATGGATTGTAGCATGGTAGAAGACTAGTTAGGTACGCAGGAGCTAACCCATTTAGGGTCTTATAGGTAAGTAATAATATTTTGTAACTGATACGGAACTTAATAGGTAGCCAGTGCAGAGACTGTAAAATTGG
>NW_015552615.1:4025841-4028633 GCF_001515605.1 Sinocyclocheilus anshuiensis | reverse complement strand
TTTAGAGCCTGTCTATAGCTGGACATACTGTTTTTCCACACAATTCTAAAAACTTCCAATTTAGTTTTTGTCCATTTGCGCTCAAGACTACGGTTTTTTTTCTTGAGAGAATGGGTATTATTGTTGTACCATGGCGCAGTACGTTTTTCTCTAACCTTTTTCAATTTGATGGGGGCAACAGCTTCTAATGTATTAGAGAAGATAGTGCCCATGTTGCTAGTCATTTCGTCTAGTTCATGTGTACTTATTGGTACACAGAGCAGTTGAGATAAATCAGGCAGGTTATTTGTGAATGTCTTTGGTGGCTGGAACAATAGTTCTGCCCGGACGATAACGCGGAGCCATATAGTTAATATCAGTAATACGCAGCATGCACGATACAAGGAAATGGTCAGTAACATCATCACTTTGAGGTACGATATCTATATCAGTAAGATCAATTCCATGCGATATAATTAAATCTAGCGTATGATTAAAACGATGAGTGGGCCCGGTGACGTTTTGCTTGACTCCAAAAGAGTTTATTAGGTCAGTAAATGCAAGTCCTAATGCATCATTTGTATTATCAACGTGAATGTTAAAATCTCCGACAATTAGCGCTTTATCAACAGTAACCAATAGGTCTGAGAGGAAATCTGCAAATTCTTTTAGGAAATCTGTATATGGATTTCCTAAAACAATCTTTTGACCATAGAGTGTAGATTAATTACAATTCTGTTACAAATGTGGTCCTCCTCTTGATTTAAATAAAAGTTCATAATAATGTGTGTAATAATTCTCAGTAGCCGGGTTTCCATCCATATATCTTTATGCAAATTTTGCCATATTACATCAAAAATGCTTGGTGGAAAACTTAATGACTTAACTTCCTAAAAATGATTGGCCTGCAAAAAAAAGTGCTTATAACTCTCTAGTTTTGCTATGTTGTTGCCAGATATCGGATTCAATCTTTTTATCAACTGTTTTCTTTCAATTAGTACAGGTTTTATATTTCTTTTTGAAACCGACTGATCATAGACTTCATTGATCTGAGCTTATGCACCAGAGAATTTGAGAGAAAAAAGTTCACTCAAGTTTATTCACCTCAGATCAGATCAATGAGGCCTACGATCAATTGGTTTCAAAAAGAAATATAAAATCTGTTCTAAATTAAAAGAATCCAATATGATTTATCACGTGACTTTGACTCAAAAATTCCTGCCACAGAATAATTCACACAATTCGCTCAGAATAATTCATAAGCAACTTTCGAGCAATACATTTTCCTATGGATGCCCATTCATCTCTGTGCAGTGTAAATGCTTAGCTTTTGTACTGTATGCATCAGTCTGTATAGTTTTTAAAAAGTAGGAATTAACATATTCTCTTTTAGCATCTTTGCCAGGTCTATACAAACAGCAGTAACATGGTCACATGACAAAAAGGCATTGATATTGCATAGCAGTAGTTCAGTTTCATTATACAACAATAGAGCTTTCAAGAGGCCCCTACTCTAATCTGAATGTCCTTTGCTCTAATAATGAAGAAATAAGCCAAAGAGCTACTGAAAATATACAGCAATCTGTAACCAAATATACCAAATAAATAAATAAATAAATAACCGTCTGATGTTTCAGCATCCTTTGCACTTCAAAAGCTATCCATTTGTGACTCCAGGCCCAATAACTCCAGACAGCTTGCTTTTATGGATAAAAAGGATTGCGGAAACAACTCTAAGTGGTAATTTAAACTCATTTGTTTTTCAATCTGGATAGTTTTGTGTTTGCATGTTCCATGTTCTTTTATCACCGCAAATAGCAGAATATGGCGTAATGAACACATTGAAAGAGAGAGTGCAGAAATAATGGTGATCATATTTTTCAACTTAAATTAGTCAACTTCACAGCTCTGTGCTTTAGCATTGATTATCAGGCTCAAGGTTTGACTAAGCGAGTGAAGCATCCACGTGTTACAAAACCTGCAGAAAACAACAATGAAATATTCATCCGAGCAAATACTGTTCAGTTTTTATTAGAAAGCCTTATTCTTCGCCTTACAAAAATCAAAAGTAAACAGCCTTCTTTGACTATTTATTAAGTGTTGATGCAACATAATAGCCAGAAACATATGCCAGAAACACATTCTTGGCAAACACATTTTAAAGGGGTCATATGATGCTTTTTTAAGATAAAGAACTTCAGGGATCTTATCTATGCACAATCAGCTTGTAACACTCCAAAGAGAAAGGAAAACTTGAAATCGCATCATATGACCCCTTTAAGCATCCAGTCCCGCTATACAAACTGTTATTATGATGGTAAAAGACGTCAGTACTCAAGGGGCTGGTCGAGTTACATTTATATGTTCCATTAAACTGAAGCCACATAAACATCTACATTATTTAACTTTAACTAACTAAGATTCCCTTCAAACTGTTGCCCTGCCTTGACAGCGGCTGAACTGAATAAACTAACCATAAAAGAACATAATTACAATTCATTAAAGGGGTCATAGTTGTTTGAACTGAAATGTGTGTTGGCAGTGTGTGTACACAACCACCCTATAATGATAAAAATCCAACCAGTGTTTTTTTTAATCTACTAAAATCTTTACCCCTTTCTCAAATCGAGTTGATCTCAGATGCCTGTCTGTGTGACGTCACTAAAACAGGCCCCTCCCACGATAGTTTGATTGACAGTAGCGTTTCAGCACAGACTGGACTGGCGTCTTACCTTAGACCCGCCCTGAGTGAGCTGTCATCAGTCCGCCATTGTTTCACCGCCGGAGCAGATGTAGACAAGAATGACTCCTAA
>NW_015552615.1:3996634-4025339 GCF_001515605.1 Sinocyclocheilus anshuiensis | reverse complement strand
GCTCGGAAGAGAGGGGTGGGGTCAGCAGAGCTCATTAACATTTAAAGGAAAATGCTACAAAATGGCTTGCTCTGAAAAGAGCTGTTTTTGACAGGGTAAAAAAGGTGTTTTTTACACTACCATTGAAAAATTTTAACCAAACTATGTTACAGACTTTTCATTAAGACCCTAAAGAATCATATCAACTTGTGCAAAATGGCCATCCGATGACCCCTTTAACTTATATCAATTGCTATAAAGAAAAAATTGAAAATAAGTATTTATTAGACAAAGTTTTGTATACCCAAGCAAACACCCATTGTCAGGGAAAAATTTTTTTGAATACGTATATCTGCTAAAAGTTTACTTTCTCACATTTTTACGTCCACACTCTCAGAGCATATGGCCTTACATCTAGACTAAAAGCAACACATTTCTGTGGCTGTGTAAATAATCGTATGATACACTTAAAACTACAAACACACTTTTGGGGCCTCCAGCCCACCTCCACAATATTGGTTTTGTTATATCTGAAAGGGCTGGAAATAAAATTGAAGTTATCATCTTCAAACGGTTTTGGCACAGGATTCTTGCACGATCATCATAACCTCCCTTTCAAGCCATTTTCAGACCACTTTGGTTATTACACTAAAAGTACCATGAATGAAGCCTTTTGTGTGAACACAAAATCAGGAGCCAGTGTGCTTTGATTTCTGCAAGAGCTGCCAATAGTTTGATTTGTTTGAGTGTTTTGCTCTTTCATCGCATAATGACACGAGTATTTGAGGCATGTTGAAGGATCTTAGATTGTGCTGATTGTATGTTGTCAATTTTTCTCTTCCCTTTTGTAGGTTTGACTATTTATGTTGCTATCATTAATGACCCTTATATGGAGAGTGGCGATTTATTTTATGCATTTGACACTGATTTTTCCCTGCTTTCTGCACCCCTATAAAAGCCGATCTATGACATCATTTTGAGGTCACGGCTGTAACTTTATAGTTCTTGTATATAAATGCAAATCTGTTTGAGGTACACAAATAAAATGGAAATGTGACAGTCTGTGAATCGTGTACTAATAAAAACACCCACATAGACGACCTAACAATTACCCCACCTAACATGGCCTTGACTGGCAGTAAGTGACTTGAAGGAAGAGGCAATGGCCTTTCCAAGTTCTGTTGGGACAACAAGTGAATGTGAAAATACATCTTTATTCTTATCCATTCAGCCTTTTGCAACCGGTCATGAACCGGCAGAGCAATGTTAAAACACTCTGAATGTTATGTGCTTGGCATAAAAGTCACGTTAGCTGGTTTATCTTTTCAGAGATTTTCAAAAAGAGACACTTCTCTCTTGCAGCATACAAGGAGCTCTGTTCTGTCTCTTCTTCATAAATAATTAACACACAAGTGTTTAATGCTTCAAGCAGAAAGAAATCAATGAAACATTAGTCCTTTTAATCTTTAAGTGAAATGTGTTATATCTTAAACTTGAGAGGATAATTATCAGAGAAACTAATGGGTGAATACCCTTTTGTTGAGTGATGTGAATACATTTTTCATACTTGTCGTTCATATCTTACTCACACATAAGCCTGTAGGTCTATACATATGATTCATAACATTCTGACCTAATTAGTTTTTTTTTCCAATCCACTACAGTCAGTTAAAACTTAATAATTATTTTAATATAACTGAAGTAATTATTAATTAATTGTATGAATATAATACCTCTATAAATATGAAATACTAAAAATAAAAATTCCAGTTTGCTCTGAGAGAATGTTTCTATTTTTGCAATATCCCCAGTTTCCTCTAAAATGATTTTTTCCCTCTAAAAGAAAGAAAATTTATTAAGAAATGTGTTTATTCATTTTAATAATATTGTTTTAACAAAAAATACTTCATAACTGACATCATTTTGACTAGAAAACAACATACACTACCGTTCAAAAGTTTGGGATCAGTAAGATTTTTTATATTTTTTACCGAAGTTTCTTGTGCTCATCAAGGCTGTATTTATTTGATCAAAAATACAGAAAAAACCCTGTTATTTTGTGAAATATTATTGCAATCTAAAATAACAGTTTCTATTTTAATATACTTTAAAATATAATTTATTCCTGTGATCAAAGCTGAATTTTCAGCATCATTACTCCAGTCTTCAGTGTCACATGATCCTTCAGAAATCATTCTAATATGCTGAATTATTATCAGTGTTGGAAAGAGTTGTGCTGCTTCATGTTTTTTGGAACCTGTGATACTTTTTTCAGGATTCTTTTATGAACATAAAATAAAAAAACAGCATTTATTCAAAATGGAAATCTTGTGTTACACTACCGTTCAAAAGTTTGGGGTCAGTAATTTTTTTTCTTTTTCTTTTTTTTTAAAGTAATGAATAATTTATTCAGCAAGGATGTGTTAAATGGATAAAAAGTGATAGTAAAGACTCTTTTGTTTATTGTCAGAAAAGATGTTCATTTTAAATAAATGCTCTTCTTTTTAACTTTTTATTCATAAAAGAATCCAGAAAAAAAGTATCACAGGTTCCAAAAAAAATATTAAGCAGCACAACTGTTTCCAACACTGATAATAAATCAGCATGTGACACTGAAGACTGGAGTAATGATGCTGAAAATTCACTGCAGTTCAAAAAGCACTGTCACAGAAATCAATTATATTTTAAAGTATATTAAAACAGAAAACCAATATTAGAAATTGAAATAATATCTCACAATATTACTGTCACAGTGCCTACTGTGTGGAATCGAGGAACGCGGAGACAAAGGAGAGTCACAAAGAACAGTCTTTATTAAAGGGGTCCTATTATGCTTTTTCACTTTTTCAACTTTAGTTAGTCTGTGAAAAATAATGTGTTTTTCGAACAACCTAGTATGAGAGCCTGTTCTAGTACACCCCCAAAACAAAATCAAGACTTTGTAAACGAGCATAATAGGACCCCTTTAATCAAAACAGGGGTAACACAGGGCTTGGCAGGAACACACACGTAGCACATAATACTGACGACACCGGACAAAGGAATCAGGGAACAGACAACACTTTAAATACAGGGCATAACGAGGGGTAATAAATGGGACACAGGTGAATCAAATGACTATCAAACATAAGGGAGAACTAGGTCACGGAGCACATGGGGATGGAAAACACAACAAAACAAAACAGTTTTTTTCTGTATTTTTTATCAAATAAATACAGCCTTGATGAGCACAAGAGACTCCATTAAAAAAACATTAAAAATCTTACTGATCCCAAACTTTTGAACGGTAGTGTATAACAGCAAATATTAGAAACAGACTTCAAGGTTTTATTTTGTGCTATGAGTTGGTTTGTTTCACTCTAAAACATTAAAGAAATATCAAAATGATCTAATTTATATAATGTTACTGAGCTAATGGCTAACTTTAATTCATTATTTCCATCCTACTGGCAGAATTATTCATTTTTAAACTTAATTATGCAACTTAAAATTATACTGCTTTTAACTAATTCCTTTTAAAAATGTAATTAATTATTTAAAATTAAAACCAAACATTGCCATTGTATAAATTATGTAACACAGGCTCATTGGATATACATGAGACTGCCTACATTTCTGTAAGCAAAAAAACATGACAATATATCTAAACATTAATTAAGAATTTTATGTATCTGAGATTACTAGAGCACATTTTTCTTAGAAATGCTTCTCTCATTTACAACAGATGCACACAGAAGATACAGAGATCACTGATCCTCTAAAGGAATCTAATGAAAATATCATCTTGTCACTTGTCACAAAAATCTGTGTAACATCAGAATATAAAATCGAGATGCAGTAATCAGGGATGTTTACATGTCTGCCTGGGACTTTAAAGACATGAAGATTACATCTGTACACTCTTAAAAAATGCTGGGTTAAATACAACCCAGTGCTGGGTGAAATATGGACAAACTCAGCAATTGGGTTGTTTTGACCCAGCGGTTGGGTTACTACCCAGAAGGTTGGGTCAAAACAACCCATTTGCTGGGTTTATCCATATTTCACCAAGCACTGGGTTGTATTTAACCCAGCATTTTTTAAGAGTGTACAGATGCAATCTTCATGTCTTTAAAGTCCCAAGCAGACATGTAACCAACCCTGATTATTGCATCTCGATTTTCTATACTGATGTTACACAGATGGACATTTGATATCCAACTAGAAGCAGATCTTGCTCAACCATATCAAAATTCCTGGCACTGATCCGGGTGTCAGTTGTGACTGAGGTTGAGATTAATTACAGTGGGGATGTGCTGGCCCTGGTCTGGGCACCTGAAATTAAATCAAACTGATGGTGCTAAGACACAGCTACATCTCCCTAGATACAACAGGACCGCATCTGAACCACTGTCACATGTCACAGCAGTTTTATAGCTGGACAGAATCTACCCAGAACGCACGCCATATCAGCCGCCCATTACTAGGCCAGATGGCATATAAAACATCAATACTACAGCACAATCACAAACAAATACTCCATCACAGACCACAACAGTTGCAAAAATAACAACCAAACTGCTTGTGTGACTGCCTATTGAATGATATGTATGAATGTATAGCTCTACACATTTACTGTATGCCAAAGATTTCTTGTTTGTTTCTGTTTTGATTGCTCCAAAGGATTTTATAAAGTAGATGCTTAAATGAACATGTGAGAACCCGGAGTCTCCTGAGCTGTGAAAGAACAACCTCTGAGCAAGAAAACCATCCTCTGGGTTTCTATGAACCTACAAAGTGCACTTGTGTAACAAAAATGTTGCATAACTGGACGACTGTGACCCAGTTTTTACTGTATACGTGAAGACATGCACCTCAAAGAAGCTCTGGCAGATGCCTGATAAAATGAAAGTCCTAAATGAAAAGGCTTGCCATTGAGTCTTTGTGACTTCTGTACTGTATGTGACATCTGTATAGCTGTCTGTAAGGTAAACAGATAGTCTGGTGTTTGGTCAATACAGCATTTCAACCATGCTAAAATACACGCTTATATAGTCACAGCATATGCATATTAGTGTAGCATTTGTGACAGAATTTTGACCACCCTAAAACATTAGGAAAAACAAAATCAGGGTTACAGTAGGACACTTATAATTAAAGTAAATGGGGCCAATTTGTGGAGATTTAAAAAGCATTTCTATTAATTTTTCTTTTAAAACTTGGACATTATTTGCTGTTTAAATTATTTTTGCAGACATTCTAGGGTTTATGGTGTTGCGTTGTCATGGTGACAAAGTTGTAAAATTAGATATAACGTTATAAAGAAAAGGTTAGCAAACAATTTTCACACTACAATCATGTTAGCATGCATAGTGCTTATGTCCGCTGGCTATATTGAAACTGGGGGATTTTAAAGTCAGCATGAAATGAAAATTCACCCTATCCTAAACACGTTAGTGATCTTATTGTGAACTATTCATCCATGTATGTTTCTTTTTTTTCTTTTTCTTTTTTACCTCATAATTTTTAATCAATGTCATAACTGGATTTTCTTTAAACCTCTAAAACTGGTAATTCCAAGGCACTTTTTATTCATTTTTAAATACACTGATACATTATTAGTTTATATTGTTAATATGGCAATGCAGCAAGTTTGCATTATTGTATTTGACTATTATAATTATATATAAATTAATAGATATAAACTTTAAAAGTACTATAAAGCATAAAAAGTATAAAAGAAATTAATTTTTGCAGTAATTCTGTCGATTGAGCTTAACTTGTACTGAACTTGAATATTCATTTAATTTTAAAAACACTAATGCTTTAGTGCCTCAACACACATTTCTGCAGGTTAAACAGAGTATATTATGCGTGGCATCTCGAGGCATGTGTCTGCTCTCTCCACTCGCAGCTTATTTGAAAAATAAGTAAAAAAACATTTGCCTGTGGTTATTTAGAATACATGTAGCCCAGCCATGCAACATAGTAGCAGCCTTCATTCAAGCTCAATTTAGCCGCCTAAGGTGTTGATAACCTCAGAAACTCGCTGCCTACTCTGCCCGGATCCCAGCCTGGGGAGGACGGGCATCACTGAAGCGACTGTCGTTAATCATTGTTGACATGGGCAGGCGTGGCTTCCTGCTGTCCACACGGAGGACGGCGAGACAGCGGCGCACCGGCTGACACTAGGAGACAGGTGCGCCGATGAGGCAGAGAGTCATCGTGGCAGACAGTGACAGGAGACCGCTTAATGGAAGAGAGTGTTCATGCAACACTTCACTTCCTCCGCCACAATAATCAGAGGGAAAGAGAGGGAGAAAATGAGAATGTGTTTGAGAACTTTCATGGATTACTTGCCAACGTTTGTTACGACAAGCCGGAAGCCTCCCTCGGCACACGCACCAGGGCCACTCCATCACATGCTGCCAACAGCTCTTACTCACACCAATAATAAGCTTTCATATTGGTATACAAATGCAGGCTATCGCCGTGGATGCACAAGCATTCCCACCACGCTGAAAAAACACATCTGTCATTGTAGATGTACCTTTGGTGACACGATACTGATTGATTCTGGAGTGGCCTATCCAGTTGGGGCATTAACATGGGGGCCATTTCAGTAAAAAAAGAGACAAGGAAATGTTTCATGCATTCATAAGTTTGCCCTACACCTTCGGTGTATCTTCATTGTCATAAAACTGATCTACATGCTAATGGAAATGGATTAAAAAAATAATAATTCAACTCTGGCACGATATTAATGCCATGCTACGAACATGATTGATACCCAAATTTTGCACCTTATTAAAGGATTAGTTCACGTCCAGAATAAAAATTTCCTGATAATTTACTCACCCCCATGTCATCCAAGATGTCATGTTTTTTGAGGTCTTCAATGGGAGCCAATGTGTTGATGGTCCAAATTGCAGTTTCAATGCAGCTTCAAAGGGCTCTACACAATCCCAGCCGAGGAACAAGGGGCTTATCTAGTGAAACAATCTGTCATTTTCTAAAAAAAATGTTGTAGTTGTGCTCAAAATTATTCAGCGAGGAGAATAGTTTGAGTGACCAGAGACTCTCCAAGGATCACAGCTGGAGAACTGCAGAAAATAGTTGAGTCTTGGTGTTAGAAAGCCTCAAAAGAAAAAAGAAAAAAATCAAACAGCAGCTACATTACCACATGTTGTTTGGGAGGGTTTCATGAAAACGCTCTCATCCAAAAACAAACTCTAGCATATTCAGTTACAGACATGACTGGAACTTCAAATGGGACTGGCTTCTATGGTCAGATAAAACTAAAAGAAATGAGCTTTATAACAGCTCAACACTCAAGATGGGTTTGGTTCACACAGGGATAAAAAGTACCCTGTGTGTAGAATGAAATATACTGCTGTATCCCTAATGTTGTGGGCCTATATTTCTACCGGAGGTCCTGGACATCTTGTTCAGATACATGGCATTATGGATTCAATTAAATACCAAAAGATTTTAAAAAATTACAAACTGACTGTCCATGCTAGAAATCTTATAATGGGCCGTGGTTGGATCTTCGAACAGGACAATGATCCACAAACAAACATCAAAATTAAAACAAAAATGGGTCACCGAGAACAAAACCAAGCTTCTGCCATGGTCGTCCCATTTCCCTGGCATGAACCCTATAGAAAATGAGTGGGGTGAACTGAAGAGGAGAAGCACCAACATGGACCTGGAAATCGGAAGAGTCTGGGGAGATTCAAGATGAAGGAATGGTCTCTGATCTCTTGTCAGATGTTCATCAAACTCTTCACCCATTACAGGTGAAGACTCAGAGCTGTTATATTGGCAAAAGGAGGTTGCAAAAAGTATTGAATAAAAGGTCATGATTAAATGTGGCCAATGTGTATTAGAGAAAAGCATTTATTTCATAATGAGATTTCCCCCCCATTTTAAATTCTTATTCTCCAGTGAAAGATTATGTTTTTGTAAATTTTTAAAATAAAAGATCAAAAGAATTAATGACAATTAATTAAGAATTAATTATACATAGTTATTTTCACAGCCTTCTTTAATCATATTTACCAAGGGTATGAATAATTTTGAGCACAATACTGTAAAGTATTGAAAAGAAAAAAGTCACACATGGTTAATTCTTAATCTTTGTATTTCAGTTCAAAAGGGTAGTGAAGGGCAAAAAACTGCATCTCATTTTTTCCTCCAACTTCAAATGGCCTGACATCATTGTTTTACCTTTTTTTGTAAAGGGTGTCTAACTTTCTTTGCACATTCGCTTTGTAAATACTGGGTCGGTATTTCCGCCTACGTCACTCGTGACCTTTCCAACATGAATACGTAATGTGTCAGGTCGAGCTAGTGCAAGAAGAGCATTTTTGGTTAAAAGTATATGAAAGTATATCAAAACGTTATATATATATTTTTACTTTAAAAAAAAAAAAAAAAGATCGTTTCACTAGATAAGACCCTTATTCCTCGGCTGGGATCATGTAGAGCCCTTTTAAGTTGCATTGAAACTGCAATTTGGACCTTCAACCCATTGGCTCCCATTGAAGTCCACTATATGGAGAAAAATCCAGGAATGTTTTCCTCAAAAACCTTAATTTCTTTTCAACTGAAGGGAAGACATGAACATCTTGTTCTCTAAGTTCATCATCAACTTCTCTAAGCAATCTGACCACAATTTTTACTTGGTGGACAATAAAAAATGTGAAACCGTCAAAATATTACATTTAAGAAGCAACACAAGACACATCCAGAGACCAAAATATTGCGTATAGGCTCTTTTGATGTGAACTAGGGATGCAATTAATCGAAACAAAACAAAAGTCATGATACATTCTCTGACACAATTTTTAAAAATACATGTTCTGTTTGTTTTAGAGTGAAGCTTGGCACTGTGTCCATTTACACACAAGCAGTTTACAATCCAGTGTTTTCAGTGTCCCGAAAACGAAACGTTATTGTTTTCTTCACCTGTCATTTATATGGCTTCTTGGGCAGTCCTTGGCCATTCAAAGCATCCATTCTGCCGTCAGTCTGAAGGTCTGGCTACACAAGACTATAGATAAATAACTAGTATAGAAGAGTAGCTACTAAATGCTATTTAGGAGTACAGTAAATGGTTAAACTAACTGCATTATAAACCAGCGTTTATAATTGCTACAAGCTGTTTTGTACAGCTAAAATGAACTGGAAGCAAATGCACCATAAGACTCACACATTTAAGTTACAAATGCTAGGTTAAAATTTTTTTTTAAAAAGTGGATAAAGTTTATTTGCATAATGAGAAGCATTATAAATATCCTTTGATGGTTTAGCATTTGAAAATGACGAAATAAGGACTATTGTAATGTTTTTTTACAGTTGTATGGTAAAAAAATATATATTATAATTATTATTGTAATTATTTTTATAGTGAAATATTACAATAATAATTTGAAATTACTACATTTGGAAATGTTACAATTGTTTTATTTAGCAATAGTAATAACCATAAGAAAAAATCATAATGCTTTTTGTTGTTGTTGTTATTATTATTATTAGTTATACTGAAATGATATAATTTTGGCTAAATTATGCAGCTCTACAAACAAGCACAACAAACCTGGAGCTTTACAATTGTGCAATCAGAATGCAATCATAAACTTATTATTAACATCAGATCTTTATCACCTCTGTTCCTATTTAAATATATTAAAATACATCAATATTAAATACATCAATGGATTTTTTTATATCAAAACCAGAGCTTCAAGAGAGTGGACCTGAATAGATCTCCATTGGCATTGGTATATCAGCATGCAAAAAGAATTGTGAATGTTTTCTGTTTTCTGTAGTTTTTCGAGCATGCAGAAGCACATATAAAAGACATTTTTACACTTCTGTCACGTGATTCTATAACTGAAAGAACACTGAAGGACAGGTCGTCACGCATGGTGGTGGTACTATAAATGTTGTACTACAACTAGACTTATTTCTACTTCTCCAAGGTGGAAAGAAAGAAAAGCTTTATAAAAGTGAAACCTGTCTGTCTGACCATGTCGTTCTGTCATCAATTCTGCCCCCAAGACGGAAGGTTACTATAGCAACTGCCTGGGTTAATAACCCCTCCACAACAGTGTGTCCAAGCCCGACATTTTAACAAATAATATATATAATTTCCATCCATGAAATATGGGAATGGTTTGTCATAATGGCATAACAAATGCAGGCTCTTGAGAATTGCAATGGCTGATATCAAAGCAAATATTACAAATATTCATACTTGCGTCAGTGTGAATATTTTAAGTGAATAAGGGCATGAAGGAACATCTCAGTTACTAGTGCAGTTAGAGAATTTTGCTCAAGTCTCTGGTTTCTCCGATATGTGTTCTCTAGAGTTTCTGAAGAGATCTCAGTGTCTCAAACTGTGCAATCAAAAGTCAGTTTGTTATGCAATCCAATTTTACAGTTATATATATTCTTAAAGTGTCAAAAATGTCCAATTTGTGTCTCTTTTTATTTTTCCAATGGAATTTGAGGAGAAACAACCAATAGCCTTTTTCTTTTTTACAAATACAGTACACTTTGGTGTCCCATTAATTTTTGAATGCACTATTTATTTAATTGTTTTGTTTGTTTGTTTTGTTAGATTTAGATTAGATTGATTAAATATTTAAGATATAGCATATCTATATCATATTATTTTATATCAAATTAAATTACATTACAATTTAAAATGTAATTAAATGTTTATTTAATTGTTGCAACAACTACAAAAAAAATCAGTCAAACAAATCAAGATTTTAAACTGTACTAAATGTGTGCAACAGGCTGTAAAAAAAATAAAAATAAAATACAAAGACAAATCCTAGAAAAAAAATAAACAGAAAAAACAGCTTATTATTTTAATAAAAAATTAAGTGAATTAACTTGAGTTAAATTAAATGTAAATGTTATGTTTATTCAATTATAGCAAAAAATACATTTACTTAAATTTAAACAAATTATTTAAGTTTAAATTGAATAATCCCATATAAAATTAACAGAAAAAAAAATCAGGTCAAATAATATTTCGTTTGACCTTCTGAGGTTGGTAAACAACATTTTCTGAAGGTCTTGCACCATCATTCCAAATCATTTGTTGAAAAAGACAAACATTACTTCCTTTTTCAGGCATTTTATGCCCTATTTTGTACCCTGTTCGTGGAAAGTGCCAACAAGTCTCCTGAGCTTTGAAAGAATAACCTCGGAGCAATAAAATCTTCCTTTGGGAAAGATTCATCTGGAGCAAGCCAAAAAAGGAAGATGTTTAACTTTATTTATTATTGAAGTGGAGTTAATATCACGCCATCTCAGAGAAACATTGCTTTTCTTTCAGATGTCCCTTAACTTTCACCCCTGGGGAGTGGATAGGGACGGGTTTTATTGTTTACTATGACTGCAGGCAGCATTTTAACCCAGCATTTGAAAGCATACAAGCAAAGCTGAAGGCTGGCCTCGGGAGAATTTAAGGGTAAAGCGTCTATTTAGACTTACCCCAGAGGCTCGAGGGTCAGACGCAGACACACAGTGCATTTACCTTTTAATGGAGGCATAAATAGCTATAGAGCTTTACTGCTATGCAAACTGTAATGAAAAATCTCTGATAGAGGTTTAGTATGACACCTTCATCAAGTGCATAGACCTTACTCTCTCTGCCGGTTTGTGCTTGAAGTGAAGCTGTATTTTCTGAGATTCAATCAAATCTTTTCATCTTATCTAAGTTCTGAATTAAACATTTTCATTTTTAAATGACACTGTAGCCAGCGAGAAAAGAGGAGTGAGAAAAGGAACATGTCAGTTAAGCTAAGCACATTCATAGAATCGAGACATTGCATACCGTTCCTGTTGGCGCTGGAATACATGGTGCATTCATTGTAGTATGTTTTATAATGTTTAATCTGACGTATACCTTCATTCTACGACAGTAACTAGGCTGTATCAATTGAAATCGATTGTGATATCAGGGCTTACGGCCTTGGCTAAATTGTAAGTGTCAGTAGGAATCAAAATTCTATTATTTTCCAAACAATCAGATAAAGCTGTATAAAAAATCCAATGCCTGGCCTCTGAAAGCGCTTGTTTGCTGTACCTGATTGAACCCGCTCTCTGCAGCCTCGTTGCCGTCCTGTGGGACACGCTCAATTTTCCACAGGCTTATCTTGCCAAGGTGGCCAATTTAGGGCCTTTTTGCTGCTTGGCTTTTTGAGATATGGCCCCATATTACAAACGCAGGTGGGGACAGTTGCGTTTGTTGGGACCGTTTTAGGGTCATAGGGATACAGTGAAGGGCCTAAATTATAAATCGATGGCCTTGTAGTTGATGCTCCAGAGTAAAGAATATGTTTAATTTCATTTTTGTCATCATTTAGGCTACTCACCCTCATGCCGTGTGAACACAAAATGAACAATGACTCTTTTCCACACTGGAAAAAAATTGAACAGAAACAAATCTCAGTCAGAAATTTCTATTAAATTTCACAGTTAATTTCAAAGAAATGGCATGAAATTCTGAAATTAAAAAACTACAACTGTAAAACATACTGCATACTGTTTGTTTTATTTACAACTATGAAAAAATCACTTTTTACAGTGCATATGAAAGTGAATGGGGACTAGGTCTGTCTTTTTAATTTTCATCTTGGCTAATCTATCTCTTTAATATTAACTATTGAAAAATAAACAAATCCCTTGATAGCTTCTTCAGTCAGCTAATACTGACTGAATACTTCAGTTGGCATATCTTTGGCACATTTTTTTTAACCCATTATAAAAACAGCTATGAGATGTGTGATACTCCAGACACTGCACATGGTTTGAATAAATCTCAGCTTTGTACTGCTGCATTAATAAACATGATCCACAAAATCCACACTTAGATTTATCCTAAGAAATTACTTCATTAAAAGGAGCATAACAAATGTTTATTCTGGATAATACCACTTGTTAGTATTGTATGAACACGGTATGATTCTAAAGCTGATGTACAGACAACACTCATGAGTGCTGTATTCCATTATTCATTACGTTTTACCTGTATTGACTGTTTAGGGCTCACTGGAGCTGGACAGCTGTCTGTGCACACTTGTTGCACACTGCCATCTACAGGACATAACGCGCAATTACAATAGTCAAAACCACACAATTTTAGTACCAATGACTCTAAGAAGTACACAAACACAAGTAGCAAAAATACTTCAAAAAAGTGTGTTTTTGGACATGTACAGTGGCATAACATTATAATATTCTTTGAAGTACCTTGGAGAAACTTATATAAATAATCATCACAGGCTTACAAAAAAGTAACATGGTACTTACCTGTACTATTATGTGACTGATTAGATTATGTTCAAATAAAAAAAGATTATAATATAAAATAAATGTAAAAATAAAACCATATAAATTGATAAAAAATAAAGTTAATTAACTACAATTAAATGTAATGTAAATGTTATGTTGATTTGAAAATAGGACAAATTTGTTTTTGCTATAATAAATGTATTTAAATGATTTAAGTTTAAATTTAAGAATGATTTAAGTTTAAATTTAACAGAGTTTTAAAATAAACTTTGACAAATCTCATAAAAAAATAATAAATAAAGATATTTAGTTTGACCTGTAAATAATATTATAGTACATGGATTCCATAACACATATCAAAACACCATTATCATCTGACACCATCACTTTACCATGGTAAAATGTAAACCAAATATAAACGCAGCGTTGTCGAGGCCTCAAGCTCAAACCCAAGTAATTAATGAACTAGCAAAAGTAGCAACGTTTGTCAGTGGATGTATATTTGTTGTGAGGCGCATTTTGTTTTGTAATTTGATTACCTTGACCAGATATATGCAGCACTTTTATCGTCCATCCAACATTTATGACAGGTGTAGGGACTAGTTTAGCTTTTCTCTCTCATCACTCACTGCTTTTGACATCTTTTTGTATGCTGTTAAACACACCTCCAACCTCTAAGTGGCGCTATATTAAAAAAAAACGAATACACTCAGTCCTCTATTAAAATAAAATACCGCTTCAGTTGAGCACAATAAAAATGTACACTTCTCTAATTAAATTACATGTATTCTCCATAATTATAAAATATAATGTTAAATAGCATATTATATAAGTTTGATAAGACCTTGTGCAATTTTCAGGGAAGGGAGGGGGCAGTGTCGCGTTCATCCGGTGGAAGCGTCTTTCTATCCGCAGAGTCAAGAACATGGCGGCGCTCCGTGTGGTCGTGTTCTCCGGCACCGGGAGAACCCTCCTGAACACATCCAAATCCATTCATACTCCACGGGTATGGACACATACTGTCTTATTTGCTTGATTTCCACATTCTGAAGTGTGAAGGATGCAGATGTACGTCTTTTTTCATTGGCATATCCCGGCGTGTTTTACAGGGTATTACCTACAGCAAGGTCACAGCAGCTGTGGCTCTTATTCCATTCGCATCATGATATTTGTTGTTTTATATTAGTGTCATAACACATTAACTGTCTAATAAGGAGGATCATTTGTAAGAAAGCATGTGTATTTGGATTAAAAGGACTTTGGAGTCTTATAACTGATGCGAGCTGCTATCCTGGGAGGTGACACCACTGGTCTTTGCCATCCAAGGCTTTTAATTAGTGCTGTCAAACGATTAATCGCATCCAAAATAAAAGTTTTTGTTTGCGTAATATATGTGTGTGTTCTGTGTATATTTATTATGCATATATAAATACACACACATACAGTATGTATTTTGAAAATATTTATGTCTATATTTATATTCATATCATTTATATTATAAATAAATATAATTAATATATAAACATAACATTTTTTCTGAAATATATACATGCATGTGTGTGTATATATACATCATAAATTTGTGTAATGTGTATATTTAATATGTAAACAAAAACTTTTATTTTGGATGCGATTAATCGTTTGACAGCACTACTTTTAATACATTTTTAATCCTCGTAGTTTAACCGAACATTTCAACTATTTCTGTTTGTTTGGCATATGATATGATCTCTACAAATAATTAAATTATAATTTGTATTACAAGCGTAATTTAAGTCAAACGTTGAATTGAAAAGTGAATATGAATGTCATAATGTCCAAGTACTTGTTTTAATGACAGCAACATTTGAGCTGGCCTGGCATAAACTCCAAGTTTGTGTAAAACCAGATGACCAGTGACATCTAGCATGATTTGAGAATATTATTGTTATTTTTTTGGTCATTCTGTATTTTGCACAAAGAATTTAACTTGGTAAAAGTCACAGGTTTGCTTATTTGATTAGTGACCTAGATATCATACAAACATTTTCCAGAATCCTAACACATAATTTACACAGGTTTAAGTGTAGATTTTTAATGTGGTCCCAAATCTTTGTACTCTACCGTATTTGTAATATAAGTTAATAGAATGTCATGTATTTGTAAGGTGTTTTAATGGGCATTTATGGCTGTCCTACATTGGTTCAGAATTTGTCATTATATGTAGCCTATGTTTTAATAGTTCATAGTTTTCAAGATGCGCATTAAATATCGCATGCGATTTATCGTGCAGCCCTAGTTTTAATGTTTTTTGGACATGACTGCTTGTTACTACCTTGGAGTGCCATATAAATTCATTTGTATATGATTATGGTAATAGTTCAGTTTCTCATTTCATTGAAATATGCACATTGGTCCCTTCATACATTTAATGTGTGCATGTTGGGATGACGCTCATCATGTTTGTGCAGTAAATCAGCTGTATTTAAGCACATTATCCATCAGTTTACTAACTGACAATTAATCCTAGCCAACAATTTTTGCTTTTTAGGCCAACATGTCATTTGCTAGCCTGCCGAAGGGAAGGAAGATAGCCCTGACCACGATTGGAGTGCTGACGACAGGAGGAGCAGGTCTGGCTCTGATGCTGCAGCAGTCAGTCAAGGCCTCTGATTTGGAGCTGCACCCACCATCATACCCCTGGAGCCACAACGGCTTGCTGTCCTCCCTCGACCATGCCAGGTACCACGGTCGAACCAGGACGTGCAAGATGTTCAAAGTGTCTCGTAATGTTGTAGTAACAGTACGTTAAAGGTGATGCGTGCCATTTCTGCATGATGACTAGCGGCACCAAATGCAAAATAATAGATTTTTTAAAACTGAAATAATTGACTGAAAATGGTTTACACTTTTTCAGTCAAACATGAAGTGTCACCTCAAACTCACACCAGTGGGTACTGAAGTTGTGCTTAAAGGTGACATATCATGAAAATCTGACTTTTCCAGGTTTTAAGTGCTATAATCAGGTCCCCGGTGCATCTACCAACCAAGGAAACGTGAAAAAGATTAACCCAGTAACTTTGTTTTGGTAAGCCTTTTTCTGCAAGCGTCTGAGAAAACGAGCGCATCTGATTTCGCTCCCTTGGTGACGTGGCAAAGGGATCTCATTATAATATTACCGCCCCTTAATCTGTAAGTTTCCACCCACGGCACCGTCATTTTGATTTTGCAAGCGACAACAGTGTACTAGTGGGACACCAGAGACTTATTTTACATATTGTAAAAAGGGGCATAATACGTCTTCTTTAATGAAACGGCAAAATGAGACATGAGAAAATATTTTAAAATTAAGCATTTTTTCCAAAAGTCACATTTCTATGGCCTTAAAGGATAGAAGACATTCTTAACCCTATACAGCCTACTGTGTCATATTTCATATATGTGTCATATATGCAGATTTCTAAGGCTTCTAAATGATCAACATGATCGAAATTGTTTAAAAAAAAACCTGTTGTACACAATCTACTACATGCCATCTTTTATCTGATTGATAGTTCACACTGTTTTATTTTATTTATTTTTTTCTTACAAGAAAAAGGTCTTCTCGTATAGTTGTAAAAATGTCCACCTTTAAGTCATGTGACATGTGAATTCTTTATTGATTTTTATAAAGTAAATGTAAGAATAGCTTTTATGTTATTAGTAATGTTTATGTCAGAACATTTACTGGACAGAAGAAACTTGGGTATACTTGATTATTCATACGTCATTTCATGTTAAAATGTCCTTATCAAATATGATACCTCAGGCTTTTGAGGAAAGTTTATTTGTAAAATTTGGATACAAATCTCATATTCTCCATATTCTTACTGTCATATATGAGCCATAAAATCCTGATGTATAGAAGTAAAGCAGATTTTGTCTAAAGAGTCAATAAACTGCTCCATTAAAAAAAACTAATCTGTAAAAAAAAAGTAGATAAATGGAGATAAATATAGTAGTTAGGACTGTCAAAAAATAATTCGAATTTCGAATATTCGTCGAATTTAAAATAAAAATCCACATTCGGCACAATTTTAGGTGTGCGTCAGGCAGCCTTATCAGTGGCACGCAAGATGCGATGACGATGTAAGTGTCGTTGCATTTTAATGTTTTTCTGCCACAGGCTGTAGAGGAGGAGGGCAGGGATGTTCGTGCAGGTCTGATGCGTTACTTGAATAGTTAACTATTCATGTAGCCTGTTCTGTAAAGTGAATTTTCAATAAATGTTTGTACAATTTTTCAAAGTTTAAAATGTATCCCTTGTTTTTTTTTATGTCTTGGTTTGTATTATTATGGCATTAATCATTTGTCTTTATCAACAGATACATTACCTGCTCATAAAACATTAAATATTTAATATAGTAAGGAGGTTACACTTATTTGATCATAGTTTTTATTGAAGCAAAACAAAGAAAGGTAAAAATATAAACAGAAAACCCACTCTAAAAATATAAAATACAAAAAGTATATACATAAGGCATAAATAAAGTGTAAATTACAATATAAAAAGCAAATTTTAAACAATGTGCCAGTGTACCTTGTGCAAGAACTGTAAACAATTGTCTGATACCAGAGGAATATCACTGTGACTATTTCAACCGTAAAGGCTGGCACTCCATCATCCTTCAAGGTGTTGTGGATGGAAAGGGACTTTTCTGGAATGTTTTCACAGGACTGCCTGGAAGCCTGCATGATGCTCGGGTTTTGAGACTGTCAACACTGTGGGAGTTGGCAAGCCGTGGAAACCACATACCAGCTAACACCAGAAACATAGGTGGGGTGACTGCTGGCTACTACATCCTAGGAGACTCTGCCTATCCCTTGCAGAACTGGCTCTTAAAACCATTCATTGACACTGGACACCTGACAGCAGAACAGCAGGTCTACAACATGAAAATCTGCAGAGCACGCGTAGTTGTTGAAAATGCCTTTGGTCGATTAAAAGGAAGATGGCGATGCCTCATGAAAAGAAATGACTGTGCTGTCAACCTTGTGAAATCCATGGTGCTGACATGTTGTGCTCTACATAACCTTTGTGAGAGTCATGGAGAGGCCTATGTGAATGCTTGGGATTTACCACCAGCAGCAGAGACCGTGGTGGCAGTGCCACAGGCTGTAGAGGAGGAGGGCAGGGATGTTCGTGCAGGTCTGATGCGTTACTTGAATAGTTAACTATTCATGTAGCCTGTTCTGTAAAGTGAATTTTCAATAAACTTTTGTACAATTTTTCAAAGTTTAAAATGTATCCCTTGTTTTTTTTTATGTCTTGGTTTGTATCATTATGGCATTAATCATTTGTCTTTATCAAGAGATACATTACCTGCTCATAAAATATTAAATATTTAATATAGTAAGGAGGTACACTTATTTGATCATAGTTTTTATTGAAGCAAAACAAAGAAAGGTAAAAATATAAACAGAAAACCCACTCTAAAAATATAAAATACAAAAAGTATATACATAAGGCATAAATAAAGTGTAAATTACAATATAAAAAGCAAATTTTAAACAATGTGCCAGTGTACCTTGTGCAAGAACTGTAAACAATTGTCTGATATACATAAATGTAAGTGAAAATGTAAGCAGCAAACTTTAAACAATGTGCAAATGTATGTAGTGCAAAACGGATATACAAAAGACAAATACAACAAAAATAAATTTAAATTAAAAAAAAAGGTGCAAAAACACAAATGCCTATGGCATTATTTGGCCAGAGAGTTCTATTCCCTTCGGCCACTCATTGCCTGGACAAGCATCCCCATAACGTTGAGGAATGCTTGATTGAAATCAGCTGTTTGAGAGTGTTCCTCTGCCCTCAAGGCCGCTTCCTGCTCCCTCGCTTGTCTGTGTAATTAGTATTTGGGGTGAAAGTAATTAGTCTTTTAATGTGTCATAAATTGATTTTTGTTGTAAATATTGCTGACAAGATTGTTACACTGAATGACATTTTAGTGGGCCTCTTCTGTAAATCAAGGGAAAATGTATGATATTTATTTTTTGCTCAGAAAAACAAAAACTAAATTGCAATTGAATTAAACAGATTTTTTTTTTTGGGGAAACACAACAATTTAAAGCAGTATTACACTTATTGTTTTTATGCTTAAACCCTTTTTTGTCTTTGACCCACATACATGATGCTGTTTTTTTTCAATTTTTTAAGCAAATTAATTAATTGTATATAGTTTATAAACATTAATTTAAACATTATGCACTTTTTTCAAAGATAGTCGTGTTATTTGTGACCCTGGACCACAAAACCAGTCATTGATAATACAAAATTCGAATTCAGTTTTTCAACCATTTTGACAGCCCTAATAGTAGTTAGACATGTTAGTATTATCTAATTTCTCTCCTACTGGAGTAAAAGTGATAGTTTCCCTCACTCTCCCTTATATTCTGATATAATTATCATACATTGCATATTCACAACAGAATATTCATTTTCAGGATATTCCTTGCAGTACAATAAATATTTGTTCTTATTGACAACCTATAGGAAGTAGTGTACATATAAATGACCAGCATATCAAATTACAGAGGTATCAAAATATTCAGAGTTAACCAGTCTTATAATGGCTTTGTTTTTCAGTATTCGTCGTGGGTATCAGGTATATAAGCAGGTGTGCTCGGCCTGTCACAGTATGGAGTATTTGGCCTTCCGTAACTTGGTGGGAGTGTCACACACAGAGGCAGAGGTCAAGACCCTGGCTGAAGAGGTCAGTTTTCTTAAGATGTTTACCCAAACACAACTACAAAATAATTGTCTCATTGCTCAATTGTCACACCCTGGCAGTTGTGGTGGCAGATTTTACACAGAGAAGCAAGCACCACTAACATTTTCTCTTGGAAGATTAAATAGCGTAGGGTCAGAGGGATTTGTTAATGGGATGGTCAGCTTAATGTCTTTGACAAACATCTGTACTGTGTGCTTTGTCTGTAATGTTAATATTCTTTTATCCAGACTGAAGTTGTGGATGGTCCTGATGACACTGGAGAGATGTTCACCCGACCGGGAAAACTCTCAGATTACTTCCCCAAACCCTACTCAAACCCTGAGGCGGCCCGTGCTGCTAACAACGGCGCTCTGCCCCCTGACCTCAGCTATATTGTCAGTGCCAGGTAATGAATTACTTTTGATCAGGTGTGAAAGTCATTAAAAAAAAAAGTGTCACACATTTCTGACATCCAAATTGCCACAAGCATCACTAAAGCCTCTTTATCATGATCTTATAGTTATAAACTCTTTTTCTCTCTCTCGCTCAGGCATGGAGGGGAAGATTACGTGTTTTCTCTCCTGACCGGTTACTGTGACCCTCCAGCTGGTGTGTCTGTGAAGGAGGGCCTTTATTACAACCCTTATTTCCCTGGCCAGGCCGTTGGTATGGCACCACCCATCTACAATGAGGTGCTCGAGTATGATGATGGTGAGTTTGTAATATTTTCTTTTATCATTACCCTTTTTATTCACACATTCATATTTATTCTAGGACTCTCAACAGATCGATCTTATTAATATGTTTGTTATTAAACCTAATTCATTTCTTTTATTTTTTGCCTTTCGAAATATTGTGCATTTATTTTGATTTTTAGTTCATTTTGGTGGAAAGGAGGGAATATAATAACAATATTTGTCAGCCTGTTTTTGGCATTCTCATTAATTAATGAAATATGTTATGTTTCATGCTTTCTGAGCTTTGATTATAATTCAGTTCTGCCAAGGCTGTAAATGACTTTTGTTTAGTAAATCATCCTATTTGATTTGCCTATAAATTTAGAAAGTTAAATGGCTAAATATAAATCTACTGGATTATATGCATCTATTGCAACTAAAGGACATGAAGTAACATATTAAGTATTGCATACATGTCAACGTTTGTTAATACCTCGCTTCTCCTCCATAGGAACCCCTGCCACCATGAGCCAGGTTGCTAAAGATGTCTGTACTTTCCTGAGGTGGGCGGCTGAGCCAGAACATGACCAACGTAAACGTATGGGACTGAAGGTTTGTATTTTTCTTTTTCATCTCTACCAGTTAATTTTTTTTTTTCAGATGTTGGTGGAAATTAGATTTATGTAGTGCCCTTTATGGAATTGCAATACTAAATGCCCACAACAAAAGAGCAAAACATGCATGTAGAGATGTTTCATCTCTCATTAAAGCACCATCACTAAAAAAAAAATAGTGCTTATTGTTTTTCTCTGATTCTCTCTGCAGATTTTGATGGGCGCCTCCATACTTGTTCCCCTGGTCTACTACCTTAAGAGGCACAGGTGGTCTGTGATGAAGAGCAGAAAGATTGCCTACAGGCCTCCCAAATAAAGCCAAACTGCTGCCTTCACCTGGCCTTGACACAACTTAAAACCCATATTCACGATTGTCCGATCTTTTTCAGAATGCACAATGCTTCAAGATAAGGTTGCCATAATCACTAACCGCTGGACATCCTTTCAGATATGTGTCCTTGCTCCTAAATGACTTGGGGAGTGGGTCCGGAGACAACCTTTGTGATGTTTTACTGTAAAATAAATACTATCTCAATGAATTATTTGTGGTTGTTTGTAAGGCACGTTCAGAGGCGAAAATCAAAAATACATTTGCAACCTTCTTGTGCTTTGTGAGATCTGTCCTTGCAGTAGGTTCTCTACACTTTGTTGTGTAAATATTTAATAAAAGCGGTATACCTTAATGACCTCTTATAACAAATCTGGCAGTTTGTGACCTGATTCTTTCTGTTTGTTCATTTAGATTTATTTGTTCAGTTGTTGATTTCGATCCTAAGCAACCTAAACAAACCTAAAGCCAAAAATGACAGTATCATCAGCTGTATGGTGATGTTTGTAACATCTCAACTTTGTAGTTTTAATGAGAACAGATGCCGTTAGTTTAGACGTGTATAAAATGTAGTAAATCAACTACAATAGCTGTTTTCTGGGATTTCCTGAAGGTTGTGAGGCACCATAAAGCAGAATATTAATTTTTCAATAGCCATTCCTTCATAACTGTGCTGTGTATTTTACATGTTTTTGTAACTTTCTCTAGATAAACATTCACAGGCATCACCTTGATCTTCATAACTGCAGGGTTAATTGGCTATTTTAGTCACTAATATTTATCAAGAGAACATTGGGTAAATGTTTAGCCAGACATCTCAAGAACAACAATAGTGTAAAAAATATAAAAAAATGTGACACTGTAATACAGTAGAAACTGATGAAATGGAGGTACAAGACAAAATAATTTATAACTTAGTATATCCACGTTCACAAGTGAGAATGAAGTAAAAAGTGAAGGCAGTAAAACACATTTATATAATTATTTATAATAACACATATTATATATATGGCTTGTGGATATAAAAATAAATCCTAATTAGTTTATATTCATACAACCATGTTTAAGGTTCAGTCCATAATTAATGTTGGGTAAATTAATAACATTACAACAAAATTCCAAAATCAGATTACACTTACAAAGTAAATCAATTAAACAACACAAAATGTGCACATATTATCAATATCTATAAAAAAAAAAATTAAAGCCGTGTTGTTTGGTTATATTTTATGCAGATCTTGAGCCTGCATTTCATCTGTAATTACAAATGTAAATGGATAATATATAAATAGTATATTAAGGAGGTCCTAAAATCCACGTTAAGGTATAATACAAACTTTTTAATAATAATGTTTTTAAGGAATTCTACAATAAATTGGTTTTTAGAATGCAGATATTCAGAAATCTACCACTAGAGGGTCAACATACCAGGGACGCTCCAGGGACGCTCCAGCTACGCGGTGGAATCTGATTGGCTGAGAGGACTCCATCACTTCCTTGGTGTACCGGAAATGGATCACTGGAAATCGAAGTGACGGCTAGCTTTACCGCCGCACGAGAGGGAGAATGGATGCGTTAAATAAACTTAAACAATTTGACGCTTATCCGAAAACTCTAGAGGACTTTAGGATCAAAACATGTGGAGGAGCCACGGGTGAGTGATACATATCCACCGAGAGCTGTAGAAGTGCTGAGCGCCATTCATACACAGGCTCATGGGTAGAAAGCAGTGCTGAACAGTGCTAATTAACATAAAGTCGTAAAATATGCACATATAATTACATCTTGAAATGACACAAAAATGAACAAGTTTGAATGGAATATGTCACGGGGGCGCTTAAATCCAAAACTGTATGAGATAAGAGTCATGGTTAATGTGACTGTGATTTAAATGCCATGTAAATCAGTCTTTAGGAAGTTGTTTCTAATTCACATGTTCTTTATTCACTTTATAGTGACCATCATCAGTGGACTTATCATGTTGATTCTGTTCTTCTCTGAGCTACAGTATTTTCTAACTAAGGAGGTGGGTGAATGATTTAATACAACCTTGTGCTGCATAATATATTTGTGACTCAATCTCATGACATCTGTCTGTCTATAGTGACTGTGAATGTAGATTGTATTTTTGTTAATAGTATTATTGTACGTTTTTAGAGCTGTTCATAAAACTTTGATGAAATATATTTGAGTTCTGGCTTTGATGTCACCTCTTAGGTCCATCCTGAACTATTTGTAGACACTTCCAGAGGAGACAAACTAAGAATCAACATTGATGTTATATTTCCACATATGCCTTGTGCCTGTAAGTAAACATTTTGTTCTGATTTATCTTTTGCATACTTTGTAGATAAAAGTTACGGTCCTGTTGTTCATAATACACTATAAAACCATATGAGAACAATTAAAGAAAATATCAAATGATCTTTTGAACCGGGCTTGATTAAGCAGTTGTAAAATGAAAGAAGGCACTATACCGTGAAATATTTTTGGTTCGAATGACCTGAAAATGTCTGGTCATAGCTTATGTAGATTGCAGTGTCTCGAGCAAATTTCCATGTCATACAGTAGGGAAAATATTTATTTGATCCCCTGCTGATTTTGTAAGTTTGCCCACTTACAAAGAAATGAAGGGTCTGTATTTTTTATGGTAGGTTTATTTTAATGGATAGCGACAGAATACAGACCAAAAAAAATCCAGAAAAAAACACATTATATAAAGATTAGAGATATCACCCCAAAAACCTGATGCAGTCATGCAAAAGCAAACTGATACTTACCTAATTGAGGATGGTGTCATGATATTTAATCCAGCTGTGTGAGGTTATTTTCTCTGGCCACACAGGTTGTTGAGTTGTTTGCACTTTTGTAATTTTGTTTTCTTAGATTTGAGCATTGATGCCATGGATGTAGCAGGAGAACAGCAACTAGATGTGGAGCATAACTTGTTTAAACAGAGACTCGACAAAGAGGGCCAGCCAGTCACAGCAGAGGCTGAAAAACACAGTCAGTATCATCATATCAAGCTGATATTCGTGTTTTCTGATATACTGCTGAAAAAAGTACATTATATCATTCCTGTAAAGTTGAACTCTTTCCACACACACTTAAAATACTTTTAAGGAATAGTTCATGCATAAATTAAAGTAAAAAAGAGAGAAATATGGCCAATTTGATACTTTTATGGTGCTTGTTTTGCGCCCTTTGTAAACTTCAAAATAACAGAATTCTTCAAAAACAAAATAATTAAATTCTAAAAAAAAAAATCATATCTAAATAATAAAAACTGTAAATAAAAGTAGGATATGTAATTACAAACATAGTTTGAATATACAGATTACAATTTTTTTTAATATACGCATTGATTTGACTTGTCCTTTCTGTGCAGATTTGGGGATAGATGAAGAAGGGGTGTTTGACCCCAGTAAGCTGGATCCTGACCGCTGCGAGAGCTGTTATGGAGCTGAGACTGACGATTTAAAGTGAGTTTCACCTTTGTCTGATAATGCACCACCACCACAAACAGAGCAGCAGAGGTTTCCTGATGGGGAAACTGCTGGTAGAACAGGTCTGTCTGCAGGCATGAAGCCAGTTCTGAAAGCTATAGTTACGATCCGGTAAATCGACAGGTGCTTACATAGTCAAAATAGTTCAAATTCATAACCACATGGCTAAATGAAAGTGGAGGAGATTAATTAGAAGTTTCCAATTCCTTCAAGGCCTCTGTATTCACACTTCTTTTGTTGAACGAAAGTGTCTTGTTAGGCAGCTGAATTGTCAGTCAACCAGTCAGATTTACAATTACATTTGTATTGTAAACTATATATGTATTTGAGACATTTTAATGCAAAGTGTAAATGACAATGTGTTATTGTAGCATTGTGTATATACAATGACTATTTATTAATTTTTAGTTTTACTAATTTTGTGTGTTTTGACATGGTATTTTTTATATTTCTATTTCACTTATTTTATTTTTAGTCATTTTAGTTCTTCAAACATTTTATTTCAGTTAGTTGCTATGGCAACATTTCTAATTCTTAAGTTTTTCTTTTATATTTCAGCTTTATTTGAAGTAACAAAAATTATTTTAATAGTTTTAGGTGACAGTGACAACACTGCTTTTGATCAGCACCTGATGTTAAAGGGATAGTTCACCCAAAAATGAAAATTCGGTCATTATTTACTCACCCTCGTGTCGTTCCAAACCCGTAAGACCTTCGATCATCTTCGGAACACAAATTAAGATATTTTTGAAGGAATCTGAGAGCTCTCTGACCCTCCCATAGACAGCAAGGGTCCTTACACGATCAAGGCCCAGAAACATAGCAAGGACATCGGTAAAATAATCCATGTGACATCAGGGGTTCAATCGTAATTTTACGAAGCTACGAGAATACTTTTTGTGCGCAAAAGTATGTGGCATTATGGAGAGTATCAGCTGAACGTAAACAGCGTATGCTATTCTGTGTCAGCTGCGCCATTTACGTCGTTTACGCTTTGATTTGAACGAAAACAACGTATATGCGTGGCGCAGCTGACACAAAACAGCATACGCAATTTATGTTCAGTGGATACTCTCCAAAATGGCGCCAGGGTTTGGCGCGGAGGAGACAAATTGTTGAATAAAGTCTTTTTTTTTTTTTTTTTTCTTTTGCGCACAAAAAGTATTATCATAGCTTTGTAAAATTACGGTTGAACCACATGGATTATCACTTCTTTTGCGCACAAAAAGTATTCTCGTAGCTTCGTAAAACTACGGTTGAACCCCTGATGTCACATGGATTATTTTACCGATGTCCTTGCTACATTTCTGGACCTTGATCGTGTAAAGGCCTGGACACACCAAGCCGACTTCAAAGAACTAGCGGCGACGAAAGCCGACGGTGTTGTCGCCTCGCATCAGACCATAAAGCTGCGCTAGAACACACCGCACAGACTACAGCCGACGGCAAACTAACACGTGCGTTCTGCGTGTGCGTGAGAGGAATTAACTGTCTATATCAGCAGCTATTAATAGTATATATTTGTCATTCAAAAGGAGAAACCGAAACATTTACATTTAGTCATTTAGCAGACGCTTTTATCCAAAGCGACTTACAAATGAGGACAATGGAAGCAATCAAAATCAACAGAAGAGCAATTATATACAAGTGCTATAACAAGTCTCAGTAAGCTTAACGCAGTACACATAGCAAGGGTTTTTTAAATAATATAATAAATAAAAAGAAAACAGATAGAATAGAAAAAGAATAGAGCAAGCTAGTGTTAGAGGTCTTTTTTGCTTTTGTTAATTGTATAATAAATTAAAAGAAAACATAGAATACAAAAAGATTAGAAAGCAAGTGTTAGTTTTGTTGTTGTTTTTTTTAAGAAAACAAGCAGCAAATGAATAGAGTGCAAGTCTAAAGGGACAAGTGTTGAAACAAAGATATACGAGATAAACGCATATATATGAAACGTAAACAAAGCAGCACTTGCTTACCATTTTGAATACGAAAGCCGACGGTGTTGTCGCCTCGCGTCGGCAGCGTTGGACCAAAAAGCTGCGCTCGAACACACCACACAGACTACAGACTACAGCCGACGGCAAACTAACACGTGCGTTCTGGGGATGGGTGAGAGGAATTAACTGTTTAACATTTAAACAGCCTTCTGTCCTTACCGCCTTCATTTACATGCTTGTTTTCATCACTTTCACTTTAATTCTCGGGCACTGACTCGTTCGCTAAACTGAACATCCAATCAGAGCTCTCACTCGCGCCAACGGTCCCGACGCCGATTCAGCATGTTGAATCGGGCAAACTGCCGCCGACGTGAGCCCGACGAGAGCCGACGAGTGGAACACACCAAACAAACTAGCCCGACCGTTGTTCGCCATCGGCCCGACGTTGGCCAACGGCCGACCGATGGCTTGGGGTGTCCCGTCCTTAAGGACCCTTGCTGTCTATGGGAGGGTCAGAGAATTAATGACAAAATGTTCATTTTTGGGTGAACTATCCCTTTAATAGCAGGTGTATATAGGGCCAAATAGCTTGTGATTGTGATTTAAGACACTAACTGGTTGTTCTGCAGGTGTTGTAATACCTGTGATGATGTGCGGGAGGCGTACCGGCGGCGTGGCTGGGCGTTTAAGACCCCTGACACCATTGAGCAGTGTAGGAGAGAGGGCTTCAGCCAGAAGATGCAGGAACAGAAGAATGAGGGATGTCAAGTCTACGGCTTTCTGGAGGTCAATAAGGTAATATGCAGCCCTGTGAATCAGTATTTTTATTGAATTCAAGTACATGCTATATTTAAAAAAAAAAAATCACAACATTTCCTATATCTTGCTCCAGGTGGCAGGAAATTTCCATTTTGCCCCTGGAAAGAGCTTCCAGCAGTCTCATGTACACGGTAAAGACTCGGGTTTAGTTAAGTATGAATCGAACACAAACCAAAGCTCTTAGGTCTGATGCAGAGGCATGTTTATTAGTTTTAGTGCATTAACCCTTTTAAGGACTGGACCTTTTGTGTTACATCAAAAATCTAAATTGAAACAGCTTTTATATTAAGCCTATGTGCCTGCCAATATGCGTCAGATCTGAAAATTTGATTTGTCTGCATGTAGTCAGATGCTTCATGTAGCCTCTCATTTCTTAATATGCAAAGACGTTCAGTGCCTTGCGAAAGTATTCATACCCCTTCATTTTTTTTCACGTTTTGTTATATTGCTGCCTTATGCTAAACTGCTTTAAATTACTTTTTTTTCCACATCAATCTATACACCATAATGGTAGAGCAAAACACAGGTTTTTAACATCTTCACAAATTTATTAAAAATAAAAAACTTAAATGATTCCATTGCGCAAGTATTCATACCCTTATCTGGGACAGTTAAAATTTAGCTCAGGAGCATTCATATTGCTTGTAGATGTCACTACACTTCGAGTGAAGTTAACCTGTGGCAAATTCAATTGAATGGATATGATCTGGAAAGGCACACGCATCTTAATAAAAGGTCTAACAGCTGATAATGCATATCAGAGCAAAAACCAAGCCCTGAGGTCAAAAGAACTGCCTGTAGAGCTCAGA
>NW_015552615.1:3991770-3996548 GCF_001515605.1 Sinocyclocheilus anshuiensis | reverse complement strand
AGCACACAGCAAGAGTGGCTTATAGACAACTCTGTGAATGTCCTTGAGTGGCCCAGCCACAGCCTGAGCTTGAACTCAATCAAATATTTCTAGAGAAACCTGAAATGTGCATCTGCCCCCATCCAACCTGACAGCTTGAGAGGTCAAAAGATGAGGAGAAGAATGGCAGATAATTGCCAAATGCTGATAAGCAAAGCTTGTCGCATCAAACAAAAAAGACTTGAGGCTGTAAAGGTGCTTCAGCTAAATATTTAGTTATTTCATTTTTTTTAATTTTTTTTATACATTTACGAAGTTGTTACAATTCTGTTTTTGCTTTGTCAATATGGTGTATGGAGTGTAGATTGATGTGGGGGGGAAAGTACATTTAAGCAGTTTAACAAGGCAGCAACATAACGTGAAAAAAAATGAAGGGATATGAATACTTTCGCAAGGCACTGTACATGGTGAGCCATTCAGTGCTGTCTTGAGATCTGCATTTGTATTTATATAGAGAAATACACAATGCATGTCCTGCATGTTTGCTTTTTTCTGCCTGCTTTCTCAAAACCGTTCATCAGTCCGTCCACCTGAGAATCTGTAGTTTAAATCAATTCAAATTCTGTTTTATACTGACCAGTTGCCTTGTTTCTGGGCTGATGAATAGTTTCTGATCTTGTCTTTGTTTATGCAAGTGTGCTTTTAAGATCTAATGAATTCCTCTGTGCACTAATTTCCTTGTGGTGTTGACCATTGATGCTGTAAATCAAAGCCGTTTTATTAATGAAATGATTTTTGGGAAGTCTTGGTTTTTAACTTTGGGACAAAACGGTTTCTTTGCTTTCCCACCAAAGCTCACAACCTTTCTAAGTAACAAGGTACAGAACTAACACCAGTTATGCGTGGTCATGCATAGGCTATTCTTCCAATGGCTGAAGTGCATATACAGTACTTATTAATACACCTTTACAGACCCTGAGTTCAGGTACCAAACAATATTTAAATAGTCCTACTTCACAAAAAAAAAAAAGAGATAATTTGGCAATTACAAATTTACTCTGAGCTTAAAGGGTCAGTGGTTGTCACAAATTCCTCTTGAAAACTTTGCTTTCCAAAAACAAAACCCACTTAGTGACTATTTTCTTTTCTTTCTGCAGTGCATGCTGTGGAAAGTAAGTTGATCTTTTATATTTTAATGAATCTTTATTGCAAGACAAGTTAGAATTTACCTTGTTACTACATCAGTAATTCTGCTTTTCTCTGCACATATTTTGAGATTTAGACTTTAACAAATAGTCAGTTTGTGATTAGACATTGCAGTGGCTTTAAAGTGTCAGTTCATTTGTCATGATTCTCATCAGCAAGGGCATCTGTGACCACTTAACATATTACGCTTTGCATTTGTTTGAAATATGTGCAAGTTTCTAGGCTAATTAAATTCACTTAAGATGCATTTATAAATTGTGAAAACATTCATTCATGTTCTTAATTGATTATTTTATTTTCAGTTCATGATCTGCAAAGCTTTGGGCTAGACAATGTGAGTTGCTTCATTTCTTTTTAATAAGATTGATCTGCCATTGCCCTAAATATTAGAACTAACAGAATTTTTTTTTGGTATAACCACAGATCAACATGACACATTTCATCAAACATCTTTCATTCGGCAAAGACTATCCAGGAATTATCAACCCTTTAGATGGTACTAATGTAGCAGCACCTCAAGGTAAGTGCATGTCATTTCTATTTTCATGCCTAAACTAAAAATCATTATTTCAAAGAATGGCTGAGAACATAGATTTGTCCAGAATTAAAGAGCCCTTCTTTATCTTCTCCATGGTCATTTCATTGTCAGCCCTCCATAGACAGCAGAAAGGTCACTGTTAAAGGTCAATCCCACGTAGCTGACTTTAACCTATTCTGCTGGACACCAATGAAAAGGAGGGTTGTCCTCAAAGTGTCATAATAATTACATCTTAGATTGAGCCCAAGATTTACAGAATTTTTTTAATCCGTTTTTATTGACACCTGTGTCCTTGAATGTGGGTATGATAACAAATGGATGAATCTAGAAATGGTTCAAAGTTCTATAATTTTAGAAGTGGCATTAGTGTGATCTCAGCAGCGGATACCCATCCCAATAGCCATGAAGGTTCCAAACGTGCCACCGCTTTGCATCATGGTCTTCCCAACTCCACCCATCAGCTCTCGACCCCTCATGCCGATCCTGGATAGAATGAAACAGTCTCTATTAAAACAGAATTTCTGCCAAAGTACCAGTTGCAGTTAATGTTACTAAATATAATAATAATAAAATTAAATTATCCTAAAAATGACAGCTGTTGTTCATACCTGAGACAGGAGAACATTCCAAACATGGCACCTGCAGCCATGCCCACGGCAAAACCCATCATGAAGCCCATCTTGACTCTGTCAAAGCAGCTGGGCTGCGTCTGTCCATACGGTCCTACTGTCACCGGCATCTGGAAAGAGGATAATACTTTGTATTTTAGTAGCATGCAATAAAAGTGTGTGTGTGTGTGTGTGTATGTATGTATATATATATATATATATATATATATATATATATATTAGGGCTGTCAGTTCAATGCGTTAACTTAATTAATTGGTTATGACAAAATAACGCGATTAAAATATTTTAACGCAGTTAACGCACTGGCCCCGCCCCCAGACCTGTACGTCATCTTACATTTCATACAGTTGACTGTTGACAAATATGATGCAGGACAACAACTCCATAAATGCAGCTATGCCCTAGAAATTCAATTCATATTGGGGCAAAAATAAATGCCCCTGTATGAGTTCTTATCTCATATTTATATCCTATGGTAAGCGTGCACATGTGATTTTATACAACAGTTCAGTAAATAAGTTAATATTGTGCAAAATGTAAACAATATTGTGCGTTTTGTACAATTTTGCCAACGAAAATATTACCTATAAAGTCACAGCAGAACTGTTGTGTATCTCAGAGCAACAAAGCAATGTTTAGTTTCAGAATGAATCTGCGTTTTGAACGAATGGTGTGAACCAATGATTCAGTAGCCCATTCATAGAGCCATTTACTGAATTCCTGAATGAATCAGCCGTTTGAACGAATCGAATCAAAGACATTTACCGCCATCTGCTGGTAGTTTTGTTTCTTCTTCAGAGTATCATTTCATTTATTAAAAAAAAAACATTAAAGGGATAGTTCACCAAAAATAAATAAATAAATTCTGTCATTTATTCACCCTCATGTTGTTTCAAACCTGAATGACTTACTTTCTTTTGCACAACATAAAGTAAGTTATTTTGAATACTATTGGTAACTAAACCGTGTCTACACCGGACGTGACAGTTGCCGCGCCGCAACCATATAATTAATCTCTATTATAGATCAGGAGTTCTATAGTATTTTGTCGCGCCGCTCGCATCCGGTGTAGACATGGTTGTAAGCTGTTTTGGTGACTAGTGACTTTTATTGCATGAACAAAAAATACTGAAATGTTTCTCGAATTATCTTTTGTGTTTCATACTTTGTTAGGCCATTGTAGCCTAAACATTTAACACAATAATAGGTTTAAATTATCTTTTGGGGGTATTGTCACAGCCAAATTTAGTTTGCAGCACTCTGTAATTAATTAGATAAAAAATTTTATACACACATACATACATATACATACATACACATACACATACACATATACACATACACATATACATATACACATACACATACATATACACATACATATATACGTATACACATACATATATACATATACACGTATATATATACGTGTATATATATACGTGTATATATACGTATACGTATACGTATATATACGTATACGTATGTGTATATATACGTATACGTATGTGTGTATATATATATATATATATATATATATATATATATATATATATATATATATATATATATATATATATATATATATATATATATATATATATATATATATATATATATATATATATATATATATATATATATATATATATATATATATATATATATATATATATATATATATATATATATATATATATATATATATATATATATATATATATATATATATATATATATATATATATATATATATATATATATATATATATATATATATATATATATATATATATATATATATATATATATATATATATATATATATATATATATATATATATATATATATATATATATATATATATATATATATATATATATATATATATATATATATATATATATATATATATATATATATATATATATATATATATATATATATATATATATATATATATATATGTATATATGTATATGTATATATGTATATATGTATATGTATATAAGTATATATATATGTATATAGGTATATGTATATAGGTATATGTATGTGTATATAGGTATATGTATATATATATAGGTATATGTATGTGTATATAGGTATGTGTATGTACGTGTATATATGTGTGTGTATGTACGTGTATATGTACGTGTATATGTACGTGTATATGTACGTGTATATATACGTGTATATGTACGTGTATATGTACGTGTATATGTATGTGTATATGTATGTGTATATATACGTGTATATGTATATGTATATGTATATATACGTATATATATATATACATATATGTGTATATATATATGTGTATGTATATATGTGTATGTATATATGTGTATGTATATATGTATGTATGTATGTATGTATATATATGTGTATATGTGTGTATATGTATGTGTATATGTATGTGTA
>NW_015552615.1:3971665-3991702 GCF_001515605.1 Sinocyclocheilus anshuiensis | reverse complement strand
TATATATATATATATATATATATATATACACATATATGTGTATATATATGTGTGTGTGTGACCCTGGACCACAAAACCAGTCATAAGTGTCAATATTTTAAAATTGAGATTTATACGCCATCTGGAACCTGAATAAATAAGCTGTCCATTGATGTATAGTTTGTTAGGATAGGACAAAATTTCATACAACTATTTGAAAATCTGGAACATGAGGGTGCAAAAAAAAAAATCGAAATATTGAGAAAATCGACTTGTTGTCCAAATGAGGTTCTTAGCAACGCATATTACTAATCAAAAATTAAGTTTTGATAGTTATGGTAGGAAATTTACAAAATATCTTCATGGAACATGATCTTTATTCTTTACTTAATATCCTTAACAGTTACTTAACATTTACTTAACAGTAAATGAGAGAAACAGAGACAAGAGTTAGTGGTTGCCCAAGTGGTCCTCAACTGCCACCCAGAATTTGGAAAATAAAGCTGGACTGTTCAGTGCAGACTCATTACACCACATTAAAGTAATTTATATTAAACTTATATACACATGTAAATAGAAATACATAAATACAAAAACAATTATTTATTATATATATACTTTTTTTTTATTGAAAACTAATTTTTGGTCATAATAGACGCGTTTTGACATAATGACCTCTATAATGCCCAAAATGCTCTTTGTACCTATGCTGTCTAGGTAGGTGGCTCACTAGGTTTTACTGATAAACCACACACCTGCGTGTTATATAAGGGAAGGTAATTACATCAACTGAACGGAAATTGGCTTATTTATGGGGTTTAAATTAATAAATATTACGGTTATGTCAAACTAAAACACATAAGACTGAATATATTGCACGTGAGTCGTTTATTTTGTTTAATGTCATCAAGGTCGCTGGCCTTGAACAAACTCCGCCGAGCACTGTAATGTTCGCAACGATAAATTATCGTAAAACATATACGAATAAAGTATGCTTACCTTGTTCAAATCGCTATATGAGTGTCTCTATTAGTTCGTTTTCTGAGAAAATTGTCCAATGTTTGCTACAGGACTGTCGCACACGGACGCCATTACTTGAGAAGAAGTGGTTGGTGTTAAAGTGTACAAGCGGAAAATGTAGGGTTGTGAAGCGCTGCAGCGCCATCTAGCGGTAGAGACAATCACGTGCTAGACCGGAGACTCGCGGTTCTTTTAAGTGTCTTTTAAATAGGCCTATATTAACGCCAAGCAATCACTACTATAATCTCTTATACAAAAGCAATTTTTAGATTTGTTCCCTATCATAATATCAAGGTTAGAACAAAAATATAAACACATGACATTGATGTGTAAAAAAAACAAACATTGTTCTTACTGACAAAACATTGATTGAGATCCTGTATGTTAGATTGACCTTTGCACTCTTTGCTCCTTACAGCATCAATGATGTACCAGTATTTTGTGAAAATTGTGCCAACAATATATGTTAAAGCAGATGGAGAGGTAAGAGAGCTGAGCTAAAAATGTGGTACTTAGTGTTTATTAAGGTTTTACAGCACTGACAATAACTGAAGTAGCAACAATTTTATAGCTGCAAGTTATGGTTGTCATGGTAGTCTTTTATAAGTATGTTGATTAAGAAGATGAGAATATGTTTAAAACTCTTTAGGATGCTTCAGTTATTGTCTTTGAATTGTGTAGACATGGGTGATAAAAGAAACCATGCGTTTGTCTTTTACTTTAGGTTGTTAAAACAAACCAGTTTTCAGTAACAAGACATGAGAAAGTAGCCAACGGGCTGATTGGAGATCAGGGTTTACCTGGGGTGTTTGTGCTTTATGAACTGTCTCCGATGATGGTCAAATTCACAGAGAAGCAAAGGTATGTCTTAGAAAACTAACTTTTTTGTTGTTAATGTCATGGTTTAGTTCACGTTGATTGAAAGAAACAGTCTGATGCAATGTATGTTGCATGCTGGATAGATTTTGATATCTTTTTGCACATGTTTTCGTCCGCAGGTCTTTCACCCATTTCCTAACAGGAGTTTGTGCTATTATAGGAGGTGTTTTCACAGGTGAGATTCCATTCAGTGTTTTGTACCTCACAGAAATGTACTGTGTGTGCAGAATGAAAGAATGTAGACTGTAAACCTCCTTTTACTGCTGGTTTTTACTGTGGCGGTAGCATTTTGAACATTTATATGCTCAGAACCATCTTGCACATCATGTTTCCAATTCAGCAGCAAAGAGCAACTGTACTGTTCAGAAAGGCACAGTCACAAGATTCCACACGCTTCACTGAATTTGTTTCTCATGATCTTAAAAACTCTTTGATCTACAGACTGAAGCTTAAATGCTAAAGATTAGTTTTTGTAGACATAAAGCATTTTTAATGGCTAAGTTAGACCAGATGATAAAAAAAAGCAGTCAGCAAGTGTCCAGCATGTATGTGAACACCTTTAATATTAAAGCCTAGAGTGTCAACTTAAAAAAAAAAAAAAAAGCTTTGCATTTTTAAAATGCATTTTTTTTTAAGGATGCAAGTTTGCTGTACTTGTTTGTAAGGCTGCACAATTTGATAAATTATTTTGTGATTGCATATTAATATGGCTATAGATTAATAATAATAATCATTATTGTTGTTGTTGTTTAATCATCATAATTATTGTTTTTATTTCACATTTTTGTTTATTAATAATATTACTTGTTACATAAAATATTAAATAATAAATATTACTATTTTAATACTTCAGTATAAAAAAAAAATCAAGTAAAATTCAAGATAAAAATAAAAATATAATAATGAAGTAATTTTATTTTACAATATAACTCTAACATTACAATACTAAAATTTCCCTAAGCTATAATTTAGCATTTTTGTCACTAATTATAAGTTGCATATATATTTATTTAATTAAAATGCAGCCATTATGTAAACATATTGTGATTTAGGTAAATTGTTCCGTTTTATTTGTGTCACTCAATAATCCTCATAATTTCATCTGTGTGATTTCATTGTTTTGATGACTTTACTGTATACAACATGTGAATGCAACATGCAAGCATCAGTTTACCACTCCAGGGATGTTATTGGCAGATGTAGATGAGCTCACTATCTCATCTAGTCTGTTTCTCTCCTGTTCCTGCAGTTGCTGGACTTATCGATTCTTTGATATACCACTCAGCAAGAGCCATACAGAAGAAGATTGAGCTGGGTAAAGCGTCCTAGCACCACATGGACACTGGGTGCATGACTGTGTCTGGAAACCTCTGTGTTTTAAAGGGAAGGTGCCACAATAAAAGCCCCAGACTGTTTCTTGTTGTGGCCACAGAGCAGTATCCGTCGACACGGGCCCCTCGCACACAAGCACAGGAACCGCACAAGGACCTGTGACTAAGACACTGGCCGACTATTTTGGAGGATCGTACGAATGTTCGCATTAGCACTGCAGTACGCCGATGCAACAGTTGTTAACCTCTGCAAATCAGTTTTCTTTCTCAGATTTTGGCCTTTATTTGTCCTTTATGAATCACTCGTTGGTTGATTTGCAAATTGTAGTTTTACCTGATCGAGAAACCAGTGTTTTCCTGCCTGTCATACACTATCAGAGTTTGGCAGACTAAACCAGCAGTCGTTTGAATGAGTTTGGGTCCCTACAGAAGAATCAGAAGCAGCAGCCTTTGTCCAACTGGAAAAGACACAAGCAAACTCAACAGGAATCCTGTTCTGTCGTCAAGCACACAAACTCTGTATGGAAACACAGAGACTGCAGTCTATACAGATGTCTGTTTTTTTGTAATTGCACCTTTAACTCTAAATTCAGGGGCTGGGGTGTGTGTTTGCGAGTGTGTGTGTGTTTGCAGATGGGTGTTTGGTATGAGAGAGTTCTCGTCATGTTTTGTTGCCGGTTTATATTGTGTGTGGGGAAAAATGTATTTATATTTTGATTGTTCGAAGCAGTTTTTAAAATGAGGAATAAATGTAACTGAACTTCAGTGACTGTTTTCTTGTGAGTAAGTGACTGTTGAATTGGAACCTACATTCGGAACTGGAGAACAGAGGTAATGCACAAAAGTGATGCTTTTAGTCAAGATTATGAGAATTCTTGTTTAATTTTTATTTGAGCTTAAGTGCTTAGTTTTTATTTAATTATCATTTTTATTGATTTATAGAAACAGCATACATAGATGGAGAGGCTGGGTTGGAAACTGCATACTATATTATTTTATGCATATTTCTGTATAACGTGATTTTAGTGTTCATTTTAGCATCTCTTACTAAACTGATTATTTAATTGGACAGCCATGACATTTTTACATTTTGAAATAACACTCTTTACTTCCAAGATAATAACTGTTAGTGTATTACATTGCCACAAATGCAGTGTACTATACTTTTGTATCTACTGTGTAAAATTTAACATCTCTTACTAAACGGATTATTTAATCGTACAGCAAAAAATTTGAATTTTTGCACCAAATTAAACAAAAATGAAAAATTATGCTTTATTTCCGAGATGATAATTTTGTTAGTGAATGCTTAATCATAGTGTATTAAATTACCGAAATATGCAGTACTGTATCCCCCAATGCAGTACTCTGCGATTGATTTCTAATGAACTGAAATCAATATGAACCAATGTTTTGATCATCTCCTTTACACATTCTTAATTGCCAAGACATTGTGACACGAAGTTGGACTTACTGTAAAATGCAAAATAACTTTTTATTTCCTTGATTTATTATTAAATTACACAAACAACGTAATTAGGTCATATGACAAGAAGTAACTTACTACTGTTTGAATTTTTCTATTGCATAATGTGTTTTAAACATAATGTGCAATATATAGTGAACACGTTATTTAGTTAGTACACTAATATCATTGAGACCACAGTCAGAGTCTTGCTATTTCCTGAGGGTGATCTGAATTAAAGGTCATTCTCTGTAAGCAGACAGTCTTTTGTTGTGTATTAATTATTTCATGTGACTGATCCACTGACCTTTTTTCCTACATTTCTCAGAACAAAGAGCTGACTGTTTGACGGGAAACTTTTTCCAGCATCTGAGAGCAAGTAATATTGACCACCAGGTGGAGCTCTTGTATTCCTAGAAATGCACAAAAATCTCAAAACGACTATTATTTTTTTGTCTTCCTCTTCTTCTTTTTTTAAGATAAAATGGGGAACACGTTTATAGCGAGCTGAACACACTGCCATGAGTAATTTCCGGGAAGTGTGTCACAACTGCCTTTGTGCTGAAACATAACTAGTCAAGAAAGCGATTTTAGCTCGTTTAATTGGTGTAGCGGTGTTATGAGACGGCCAGACTAAATCTTTAGAGACTTTTGTCTAATTCATTCCATATGGAAATTTTTCCAGACGTTTGTTTCCTGACTCTGACTGAACTTTAGTCATACTTGTCTGCTTACTGCATACTATTTTTTAATAAGACTAGTGAATGTGTATGCTATGTGAACATTTGTATGCAACAACATTTTAAAACAGCAATATGTCACACGACCATATTACTTTGTATGTTTAATTTAGCAAGTGGCATCTAGTTGTCTTAAAAATGTCCCTTTTTAATGAATCAAGATGTTGAAAATCGCATCTGATATGACTTCCAGCTCATTCCGTCATGCAGTATTGCATTGCATTGTGGGATACGTACACAGTGCAGTATGTGGTTGTACACAGCACAATTCTAATGTGTTGGCTTCTCTTACTAAAATGATTATTTAACAGGACAGCAAAAAGAGTGTTTTACAGTGACACTTTTTTTACAGCGATGATCACTTTCAGTGTATTACAGTACTGAAATATGCAGTATACAACCAGAGCATGTTGTGTATACTGTATTATATCCAATGCAATACTCTGGACTCTGTTCCATGCATACAGAAAGCTATGAAAAGTTGCAGAATTTTTTTTTTCCCAGAAATATTAAAGGTGGGGTAAGTGATTTCTGGTAGCCAATGTTGATATTTCAAATGACCAAAACAAACACGCCCCTACCCCAAAAGGGTCTCGCCCCTATTTTGATAGCTCCGCCCCACACATTCGTACGCAACCCAGGCAACGATTAGTTCTGTGAAACAAAGCAAAACCAATGTTACACCGTGTCTACACCGGACGCGAGCGCGACAAAATACTATAGAATTTATTATAATCAGTGATGCTGTCTACACTGGATGCAGCGCGGCACGACAAATCCCCGACAGAAAACTGCTGCTGCGTTCTATTCATGACGTATTGACACAAATTTCTGATGATTTTCAACGGTCGCTCTATCGCATCCAGTGTAGACAGACTTTAGCTGTTGCGGCAGCGAGAAGAAACAAAGCAACCTCGGCGTCCGATCGCAGGCCTTCCGCTCCTTGAGTTCTCTCCAGCGCTGGAAAACTGATCCGATATTTACACAGGCCCTACTTCTTGCCTTATCATAAGCCTTATTTTGTTCCGCAGACGTTTTCCTCTTTTGTTTTTTTATCCGCCATCTCTATCTTTCTGTCGCTTGGCTCGGCTAATGTCCGTCCTGTGCACTGAGCGCTCTCCCCTCCACATCATGAGTAGACAGGCCCCTTACTGCTGATTGGATACAAGTTTGTTTTGGTACTCGGCCCAACTCAGTTTTCTAAAGTGTTTTTGAAAAAATGCATACCCCACCTTTAAGAGAAGTAGGCTATGTAACCGTTGCACAAATTTGCTTGTTCAGAACAACAGAACTCTTGCTTATGTGTGATATTGCTTAGTTGCATTTATTGCAAGTCTATCTGTGGGAGCGTTTTCCGCATATTAAGAAATAAGGAAGATATGAAAATTTTGTGCAACATGGGAAAGACTTGACAGTTTGCAAACTCTGCAAAACCGAGGCGAACTCTAATATTAGATGTTCTGTGCAACACTATGATTCACTGTCTGATGAGTCTGATATTGGAGGACTGGAACGTTGTGAAACATGGAGGGCAGGAAGGAAAGAAAGGAAAAAGAGGAACAGATGATAGAAAGAACATAAGGAACCTGTTGAGGATTTGGGTTTTGAAGGATTAGGCTTTTCTGTTTGAGGATTTTTTTAACAAATCAAATGTCTCTTGTTATTAAAATGATTTGACCCCTTTATTCAGAGGTAGAAGATGTGATATTGATTTCTGATATACTCGATGTTTTTACACATCAAACATTTTCGACTCTTAATAGTACGTTTGGAAATAAACCTTTAACATAGAAGGTATTTAAAGAACATGTACTGGTATTATTTTACACCAAATATATATTATTTATATTTGTTATTATTATTTGTATTTTGCATTTAGAGAAATAAGCATTATTTTATTTTATTTTATTTTATATTTTATTTTATGCGGTGTGGAAAGCACGAGGTTTCCTTCATGGCTATATTAAGAATATTAGACATTTTATTTTATTTTATTTTTTATTATTTTATTTTATTTTATTTGTCTTTTTAAATTTTATTTCATTTTTGCATTGTGAAATGCACAAGGTTTATGGATATGTTAAAAATATAAATATATAATATATTTGCTAGTTTCCATTTGCTTTGAAAAATGTTTGTGCTTGTTGAGCAAAAGCATTTGGAAAAGCTACATGGGTTCTAATCCCTATGAATAATGAATTAATCAGACAGGCAGAGATAGTGTTAATTGCTGAGTGTGCACTAAATGCTGGCTGCTGGTCACATGTCAATCCATGAAACTAGCTCAGCATAGCATCCCCATCAATGATGATGGAGCAGAAAGAGAAATCAAACTGCATTAAGACTTCTCGGTTCACTGTAATCTGCAGCTAATCTGCCATATATATTTATACAGCCGAGTTTTGACATGCAGACCATTAGAGACGAAAACAAAGAGAGAAACTTCACAGCTTATGCAGCCACGGTTTATGCTAATGTCTGATGCTCAATGCTTATTGATTGCTCGTGAGCCTCCCGGGGTGTTGAGGAAACTAAGGAGACATCTAGTCTTTGCATAGAGGACTCGGAGAGACAACAGGCCTCGCTTGATCTGGAGTGGTTAGTTATGTGCATAAGTTAGTGAGCAGTTACTCCTGACGAGTCTTAGCATGCCTCGGCCGATGGGACATCTGTTACTACAGCTCCATCATTCACTGTCACTTCAAACACACACCCTGCATTTGCTTCAAATGCCCATCCATCTTTTTTTGAGCAGTAGTGATTACAGACCAATTGACTGTTGAGTTGATAGGTGGGGATCATGAAACCTACGTTATGAAACGACAAAACAAATAAAAACAGAATAGAGTCTTTATGATCCCCCAACTGTAAGGTTACTAATGAGGATGCATCTGTTTTATATGAATGCCCATTTCCACCATGGAATAATTATGTAATTGTGGTAATTGTGACTTTTTATCATACAGTTCAGACTTTTCTTCTCAGATCTGTGATCTGAGGTCCTGTGAAAAAGGTCCAAATTGTGAGATTTAAAGTCGCATGTACCTTTAATTTTTATTCCGTGGTAGAAACAAGCTTCCATAATTTTGCATTCTTTTTTTTATATTTTGCTTTTAAGGCAAGACACCGCAAGTGAATTAAGGTATGGATCTCACCATACTTACTGTGGTGTACAATCCGAGTATATGGTGTTATGATTAAATAAGCACATGAAGCATTCTCTGATTAAATATGCATCAATTTGTACACAATTCACAACTCATAAAACCAGTTTTATTTTATTTTTGCATTGTGAGATGCACAAGGTTTCCTACAAAGATTAAGTGTAACAAATAGATAAAGTGTAATAAAATAAACATTTAAATATTATTATTAATATAAGTATTTTGGATGTTTTTTTCTTCCACTAGTCTGAAAGAAGACATGCTATGGAAGCAAAATAGTCTAAAATCACAAAAATGATCGATGCATGAAAAATCTATGGTTTTGCCTGCAGTGTCTGACAGCAACATCTTGAAGAACATCTTGTGCTTCAAAGGAAGCAAGAACATCTGACCATCTGTACAAAGAGTCGCATGATCGATGTCAAATTTGCATATTAGATTGGTGGGTTTGAAATAGTGCAGAAAATATTCATTATTCATAGTACAAAAATGATATAAAACATATGGCAAAGCTAGTTTTAGAGCTTGGGAATGGGAAGGGCATGCCGATAGCCATGCTAAATTTAGTTCTATTTCCAAGGAACACGCATAAAATGTATCCTATGAATTTGACTGTAAGTTGCTTTGGATAAGTGGCTGCCAGTGTAATATATCATGTCCATACAGCAAGTTAAAAAGTTATAGAGGACACCAGTTCTTAGAGGCCTCTCATCAGTCAGCATAACTGTGTGTTGTAATCTAGGGTAGAAGTGAAACCAGTAAGTCACATATAGGGAGCTGAACATGCAGAGCTTGTGAACACTGCTGGATATTATAACGCAATCCAAATGAATGCAAATCTGCGCTGATCGTCCATTGACCATTATGGATTTTTTATTTTTTGCATCAGATTGCAGTTTGATGTTATTTAGAGTTATATTGTGATTTTAACCTTTTAAATTGTTGAATAAGATATGGAAACTTTTAGTATGAATGTGAATGCATCAGGTTCATTTTAAAAAAAAAAAGAAGAAGACGAAATTACAAGAATGGTTTCAAAATGTGCTAACATTTCTGTAAGACAAACAAACAAACAATAAATAAATAAATAGCAAGCATTTTAAATAATAATGTTTGCTTCTCCATTATTACTTCTCAAAAAACCTGATTTAAATGGACCATACTGAGATCACAAAAATTGTATTCTGTCAATTTAATTCCATGTATTTGAAGCCATATAATAACTTTGTGTCTGAAATGAGGGTTTCTGCAGGTTTTATCAAGGTGAATTTTTAAGGAATAATTTGAAGGGAACACAAAAGATCAATATGCCCTGTAAATGTAAACGTTTTGAAATTGATCAAAATGAAGTGAGTTTATAATTAAATAAGAATAAATGTCTCCCAATAGGATCAAGAAAAATGTATTAAAAGGGATGTTTTAATCTCGCTTAATTTTGTTACATTTTTCAAGACTTCATTTTACATTTGCATCTCAAGTAAGTGATTTAAGGATGTTTAGACTGTAAAAATATTTTTTGAAAAAAAATACAGAGGAAGATATTCATTTTTTTCCAATGCATGCAACATTTAATGCCATGACATGAATGTCTGTTCTGTTTCTGTTCTGATTGAAGAACCTTTTTAAGCGGTAAATTGTGGAAGAGTGAATTAAGACCTGCAGAAACCCTGAAAATCAGCTGTGGTCACCATTCACTTTCATTAGATATGCAAAAGAGCAGCTTGGACTGCTATAAATATCTTTTTTTGTGTTCCACTGTTCCTTTAAGTTTCTTTAACATACATGCAGCATGAGCAGTCTTGTGATTTTAAGAATGGAGAATTTGGAACAGCACCAAGTTTACCATATAAAGACAGCGGACAGTGAGACATTGTTTCTGAGAAGTGGCTTCGGGAGCCTGCGATGAATGGAGGGTTCACTGGCACACGTGGCTTCAGGTTGCGGGTCAGTTGTGCTCACCAACTGCTATAGGGGCATGTGTGCCAACTCTCAGCCCTACATGGCCAGCAGGAACGGATGTGCTTTGCAATGTTCTGCTGATACAGGACCTCTCTGGCATCTGCCGTGGCTTCGCAGTGTCGGTTGTACTCTTTGGTACTCTTTCTGAGTATAGTCTAAATTTGGAGGTACTATGGTGATGCCCTCTCTCATTCTACCTCTCTTATTTCACTCCGCTTTAAATTGAGTTCCCTCCCGCTGCATATTTCCTCTTGCTGCACCGCTTTTCCTCCACACAGTCCGGCATTATATCCCGAGCTCCTAGAAAACATACTGGTGTAAAGTTCAAGAAAGAGACTGAAAAACAGATCATTCCCTGTACGTTCCCCTCATGTGGGAGCCATGTGAGGCTTGTTTTTACTGCTTTGCTCGTCCTTTGGTCACGTTAGGACATCTGTACCATTTGAAATCTTCAATTTGGTCAAAAATGGTCAGGTTATGTGGTTAAACCTTGAAAGAATGTTATAATTATCAAGGAATTAAAGTGGGAATGGCTGTAGCCGGGATGACCTTGGTTTGGACTGTCTGCCGCACACATACAGATTGGGACATTGTTTCAGGGCTTGCATTAGGACACTGTCAGATGGGGAGACTCCCTGCTAAAATAAAACAGATGTTTCTCATAGAGACATGTGCTTGTGCGTGCATCTGTTTTTCATTTGAACACTGAGCTCCTTCTGCTCTTCTGATCGTCTTCTTACTGGATAGATGTGTGTGTGAGTGTGTGACTTGTTGCATTCAAAATGTTTGCACAAGAAACCACTCGTGTTGGTGCTTGTGTGTTTCCAAACAAATCAATGATTGATTGTGAGATCTGATGCATTTCTGTTAGATTCTGTTTTTAAAAAACGCTTTATTTTCTCATATAGACTCATATTTGGCAGGATGTGATGATTGGTGGCTGCTAAGGCAATATTGTTCATATTTAGGGTTAATGATTTGAACAAACCACTAACCCTAATCTATGGTACGCAACTCTCTCCATACTTTTCTACATGGTCAGATTACAATTTACAATTTTTGTGTTGTATCCATGCTTAGAAATTCTAATGTTACATAAAACAATATATTTTTGAACTAACATTTTTTTTTTCATTTAAAAGTAACACTGTTGCTTTACAACAGCAACTTCACACTGATTTATTGTTTGACATATACCTGTTCACATTGCATAACATCCAAGTGCAAAGTGTCCTAGAGGAAGGAAAATGTCAATTCAAATATGTCCAAAAAGTACATTAGTTAGATATTGCAAAAGTAACGTTTATAGCTGTTGTACTGGCTGATTCCTCCCCTCTTGAGGGGCCCCGTAAAGTCTTCAACTGTTGGTGGTATGTGGTCATATTGACAGAGCATCAAAAGCAGAAGTGAAACCTGCCATGTGTACTCAGGACAGAGAGAGTAACAGTAAGAGTGGCCGCTTCTTTGAAACTTATCAATGATGAACACTTTCAGTTTTACTCAACCTGTTGTACCCAACCGTATCGTTTTTCTAAACATCGTTAGGTTTAAATTGTATAGCTAGCACTAATAACATCTGAGATTAAATCAATCTGTAACCTTCAAAGTATTCAATATTTTTATACTATAGTATGTATAGCAGTATATTAATAGTTAACATCAACTATGAATGAAGAATACTTTTACAGCATTTAGTAATCTTGGTTCATGTTCTTTACATATGAAAACATGTCCACTTTAGTATTTTTGTAAATTAACATTAACCAGGGAAAACATGAACCGATAAAATGTATACCTTAAATGCAAAGTAAGTGACTTTGGATACATTCTTTTGTCAAATGCATAAATATAAATATATAAATACAAACCAAGACAACTACTGTAAATGATTAAAAATAAATTCTGTTTAAAATTTAGCTTATTGTTAGTTATTAGTTAGTGATGCCGTATTTAAACGTAAAGTGTATATTTATATACTATTTTTAAAACAAATTCTCCGTGCATTAATGAAAAACAGCAAAGAAATATAAACCAAGATTAATAAATGTCTAAAAAAATTAATTATTGCTTGCTTATTGTTACCTGTTAGTTAATCATGCCTAATGCATTAATTAATGTTGATGTATTGAAACGTAAAGTGCATATTTGTATACATTTTTATGCTAATATTTATGCCCATTTTTCTTCATGCATCAATGCACTGAAAAACAGCAAAGAAAGTCAAATGTGTGCATACCCTGCTTTCTGACCCAGATGGTGAAATGATTGACTTATACTCTTATTTCCTACGTTTTCTGTAAGTTCAATGTTTGCACTTCTGTGTGCTTGAGGCCTGTTCAAATGCTTCCCACACTTTCTTATATGCAAAAGAGCAAGTTAACCAGCTAAAGAAGGATGAAGGTAGCTCAGTAACAGTCTCACAGGAAGAGGATTCTATCTGCTTCTGGTGAATTGGCCTTTTCCAGTGAGGTATCAGTTACAGTCTGTGACTCCAGATATGCCAGAGCATCAGTGGGTGATGTTCACTAGGACCCCTGAGGAGCAGCATTTTCACAGTTCAAAACTGTGACTATCACCGATTTACAGGCAAACCTCCCCCTTCCCCACCACACACACCACGCGCCTCTAAGCAAAAAATTAGGCCACCACTTGTGTTGCAATGCTTGATTGCCTGCAGAGAACAGTGTTAGGTGGTGTCTTGTTATCTTCTTTCTCTTCCTGCACTGGTGGCCCTCACTGAAGATGACTATATTATCAGGGGGAACAGCAAAACCACAATATGCCATTGTAAACCTCACTTTCAACACCTTGTGGTCGAACTGGATACGAAAATCTTCTGTCCATCCTGAGTCAAGCTAACTTGAGCTGAATCAGCGAGGTTAAAGTTCACAAGAAGCAAGAAGGGCCAAAGTCGGGATGGCTTACTATTTCTGCCATTTCTTTATATGGCGAAAATAGTAAGCTATTCCCAATTCAGGATGCTATTTTAAAACCAGTTACATCGTGGTACAAACATGGTCAAACTTTTTTAAGAAAGCATTTGCTAAGAAAAAAATATATATTTCAGCCAGTTATGCAAAAATGTATAAAACATTCTATACACAATCAAGATGGACACATTTTACAACCTTCTAACAGTCATAAATATGAAATAAGAAATAAAGCCAAAACATTTAGTCAATTTAATGTTATTCATTTATTTTTATTCTATGATGCTTTATGCTTTGCTTTGTCATTCTCATATTCACAAAAGCAAACGTGTGCAGTTATCCTTTTTAGAAACACCCCTTGCATGCGAGTAGGCTATTTATCATCATTGATGATTCATTTATTGTAGCTCACTTTAAAAAAGTAAACATTTTTACTTTGTGCATTTTTCTTTCATTATAACAAGTTTGAAGCATTCATTCAGAAAACAAAAATAAATGACATTCTACTCATTTTCTAATGGACAGTGAACTTGTTAACCAGATGAAAGTGTGTGAACGTGGTCTTTGGCTTATCTTTGGACGTCTGTCTAGACATGTTCTCTTTTATACAGTACTGATAAGAGGAAAAATAAACCTCATTAGAACGGTGTAAATGCCATGGCTTTAAAATTGCGACATTTCTTTAAGCTGTGCTGCTGATGAGGCAGTCTACCAAACAACGGGATTCTTTGTTGAATGAACACAAGCCATTTAAATTCCACCTCTAAAACATGTAGCTGGACAACATATGGAAGCTATTTTAGAGATAGCTAGACGCAATATGAATGAGTGTTGCAAGACATTTAAACAGTCTTGGACTACAAAATGCCTCCCATTGAGTTCAACAACCACACATTGCCACAACAAACCGCATGAAAGCTGGTCAAACGACAAACTTTCTCTAGGTCTATCCCAGACAAATCTGGCATATGACAGAATTACCTACAGTTGAAAGTTAAACATTTTTTTTTTTACTTTGTGTATATTTTGGAATGAGGTAGCATACTTCGTGTATATACAGACCTGATATAGCTATGTTGAGTGTAATGTGCATTGACTTATTACTAATGTTACATTTACTGAGCACTGCTCTCTCCTGTCTTTGTCAATTGTGCAATATTCATTTCATCTCATTTCATTAGTGGAATATATACAAATATTAAAAGCACTCTAGATCAAAGTGTGAACGACACACTAAAGGCCTGGTTCTAATATAGAAAGGTTAGATTATACGGGGCTGGCTGCTGAGAAGGGAAGTGAACTGAGCGATGTAGTAATGCTGTACATTTCTCTGGAGTTCACTAGGTCTTGGTACACTAGCCTCATTCAATGGCCTCTAGGTGGCAACATCTATGGACATTCAAAATACATGCAGTTCTGTCCATTTGAGTCACCACTGCTTATCAGTATTTACTTCTTTGCTCATTTACCTAATGTGTTATGCATCCTGAATTATCATTGAATTCAAAGTCAATCAGAATGGTTGCTTCTCAAATTTGAACCTATATATATATTTTTTTTTAGGTAGGCTATATATACATCATTTATATGATCATTTTCATTAAATACTGTTTTAAAGATCATTAGTGTGTTGGAAAGCCCTGAAAATCAAGTTGCACTTGAATGAGATTTTAAAAGTGCGAAACTCATTTTGTATCTTTAATATGAGATCATGAAAACGGCATGCATACCAATAATGGATAATAAGCGCTGTTTAAACAGTTTAAGAAGACGTAGAGCATATCACACTCTACAGTGAACGAGTATGAGAATTCTATTTCCCCTTTGTTGCATTCTGAGGTCAGTGGCTGCAGGGAATGCAGGATTCCGCCCATATGTTGAATTCGCGGGAGACTCATAAATCATTCCCGCCACCTAAGAAGGAGGGGTAACCTCTGCACGTGTTTAGCCAGATGCGATTCTTTTGTTACGTAACCAGCGCCTATATCTTCCTCATATGCCTTTTAGTCACTCTAAAATTCATATTGCTATCCCCTAAGTCGCGCGAGATCTGCTATAAGGAGTGTCTGTTTGAGAACACTAACGTTATGTCCTTGTATACATATATTACCCGCCAAAACAGACCACAGCACAACGTGATCGCAGCATTCTTTCTCTTTTTTATAGACACTACTATCGCTATTGCAAACCCGGCATTTGTGAACACTAGCACACGTGTGTGAGTTATAACCACCCTTCTCTTTCTTGGAATTGTACGGTTCATTGAGTGCAAGAGCGCTCCGCCGGGACACTAGGTCCGGCCTATATTCCCTTCATTCCTCCGCGGCTATTCAGTAGCTTTTCCGTGAAGGATTTTATTGCATATAAAGCTACAGACTATAATTAGGCATAATCACTATGAGAGTTTTCATTCAACATTTGTCGAATAAGTTTTGGCGCGAGTTACGCGGAGGAATTACGGCAGTACATCGGCCTTTAAAATTAAATGGTCTTTATCAGTCACCACAGACCACACCCACTGCCAGCTTCTGTCCGCGTGGGCTCCGACATGCCGCAAGGAGGATCTGCGGGTTTTCAACGTTTTTTTAAATAATTTTATAAACAGTTGTTTTAGATTGACCGACGGTTTCCATCGATTTTATTCGCCATAGTGTTTGGAAAAAAGGTAAGACTTGACTTTTTTTGTGTGCTTTCGTGCGCGTGGTCTGTCTACCGGCTTTTCCTCCATATGATGTTACAGCGTGAACCACTCGCTTACTTTTGCAGTGCATTACTCGTAAAGAAGTGTTGGAAAGTTTTTCCTTAAAGCTTTATGGATAACTTGTATGACTCTTGCTCCGCTATTTAATGCGCAATTATAAAATGCACAATTATTTTCATTCAAAGTCTGTTCTTTCACTCACACATCAATTTACCTGTATTGTGTACAGTGTGTATATATACAAGTATCAGCTTCGTTCTCTTTAAATAGTACTATTTTAAGAGTTTGATAATTCCTGCAGATATGAACATTGTTTTTTAAAATACTTTTAAGCCAGTTTTTCATCATAGCAATACTCGGAAACTTGTTTTTAGTAAAAAACACTTTAATTGATGCCACATGAATGTAGAAAAGAAGCATTTGAAGATATTGACGCAAGTAATATCAATGACAAAATAGTTTGACATGAATTGCAAATCCTTTGACAAACATGTTTGACCTCGTTTTTGGTTATTAGCGTTGAAAAATCAAATGTATGATTTAAAAATGTTTTTTTACGTGAAAATTTTGGAGTGGAACAAACCCCAGTGCGGGACCTTTCCAGCTGTTGAGTGACATCACTGGTACGGGCAGACTAGCCCCGCCTATCTGGGCGGAGTTACCATTGTAAACATTAATAAAAATGAGCGCGCGAGCCGGGAAACTTTACAATCGGCAGTGCATGAGAACAACACTTCGCAGGCCGCTTAGAAACAACCCGCGTTTACTTGATAGCTAAAAGCCGGGTGGACGCTTACTTGTGGATGCACGCTTTCTCTCATTTCAAAGGATTCATTTCTCGTGCGTTTCTCTGACAGGTTCCGCGAAGATGTTGCAGGCTTGTTCTCCATCGCACGATTGGTTCTGCGACTCCGAGCCGCTGCTGTTTGACGATGAGTTTTGCCTGAGTCTCATGAAGGACTTGCAGTCCATCCCCACGCCACCTCAGTCCCCTCCGATGAAAGCCGGGCTCGCAAAGAGTTTATCCACGGTGGATCAGCTGGAGTTAGTATCTGAACTTTTAATAGACGACAGCGACTTTCTCCAACTGGACTGGAACTTTACCGGCAGCGCTTCAGCAGCGGATTCGGATCCGCTCTCGGAGGACTGCCTGTGGCAAAGCGACAAACCGATCGAGGATAAACTCTCTGCGGTGCTCTCCACAAGTCCCTTGCTCTCCGATATTGACACTGAGATTTTTGCCGAAATCGCCGGCTCTACGCTGGACTGCCACAATGTGGCGCTCGCCTGTCAGGCTCTGGAGAGCGAGGGCTTACCGCTGGGCAGCCAGGAGCAGATCGAGTCCACGTCTGATTATGGCTCACTGTCCACTGGAGGAGAATCATCTACAAGCGATTCTGGTGAGTCTTTTGATTCATTTACCAAGTTTATTTTGCTATGATGGAAGTTAGTGTCTTAAAATTGGATTTTAAGTTTGCTCTAACTCCGTATTAACTGTTTTGCCATTATGTTTGTGCTCAACAGAGGAGGAGATTGATGTTGTGACTGTCCAGCGGTCGAACACACTGACGCGCTCTCAACACCAGCAGCAGTTGGAGGACAGTCGGCGTGAGCAGCAGCGTGCTCTGAAGCGCTGTCACTTAGAAATCCAACAACAGCACAACTACGCCGCCCCACGGCCCGCCTCTCCTCCGCCCCTGCCCTCCCCTTGTTCCACGCCCCTTCTCAAACGCTCCCGAGGGTCCGGAGACTCCCACCGAAGCGCTCCGAATACGGGACGCTCTCGCAGTCTAGCAGCCCGACAGGGGGCGGACACTGAGGACGAGGAAGAGAGACGGAGGACTCACAACGTGATGGAGAGACAAAGGCGCAACGAGTTAAAGAACTGCTTCCTTAGGCTACGGGACAACGTCCCTGAACTGTCCAATAACGACAAGGCGTCCAAGGTGGTGATTTTAAAGCGGGCTAAAGAAAGCATCAGAAATCTGGAAACGGAGAACCAGAGACTAAAGCAGAAGAGAGAGAAACTTCGAGAACGACAAGAACAGCTGAAAGCCAGACTGGAGCAGCTCAAGAGGTTGTGAGGGTCTGGGACTAAACAATGCCAGTTTGGTCACTAGATAGTGGTCTGGGACCCTGCTGGTTTGAGGACTGTGACACTTGTGATTGACTGTAAAGACTTTGATGTCTCTGAGGAGATTCTGGACCCCCCCCCCCACCATTAAGTTCCTTTTGGAAACACGCATGGTCAATGCAAGAAACGTTCTCAGTGTTGTGACTTTACGTTGTGCTAAAGTCATTTAGTTCTTAAATATGAACATGAACCTGTTTTGTATACTGTATGTTGATGTCTCTGAGGAGGTTCTGGACCCCCCCCCCACCATTAAGTTCCTTTTGGAAACACGCATGGTCAATGCAAGAAACGTTCTCAGTGTTGTGACTTTACGTTGTGCTAAAGTCATTTAGTTCTTAAATATGAACATGAACCTGTTTTGTATACTGTATGTTGGATGAATAATCAGTTAAACGTATAGTTAGCCTTAAAAGAAACACCCTAGATCTGGGGTGGCGAACTCCGGTCCTGGAGAGCCGCAGCCCTGCAGAGTTCAGCTCCAACCCTAATTAAAACTCACCTGCCTGTAGCTTCCTCGTAACCCTTCAGACCTTGATTAGCTTGTTCAGGTGTGTTTGATTAGGGTTGAAGCAAAACTCTGCAGGGCTGCGGCTCTCCAGGACCGACGTTCGCCACCCCTGCCCTAGATGATCCTCACACATTCTACCTTTTTGTTCTTGGCATACACTTCTTATATTTTGGGCTGGATCCAAAGGATGTTAAAAATAAGGGGTTGAATGTAATTTGAGATGATTCCGTTTTTATAGACTAAAGTTTGCATTTGTTGATGTTCAGACTGGAAAGATAAACTATATTGGATTCATGTTCATGCATAGCTCGTATTGTTGAGGTCTGGAGTTATGGAGCATATTCATATTTGAATCGCACTATGTTTTGACTCCACGTGTCTTTACTTTGTCAGTTATTGTATGTTCCCTCCCATTTCTATGTTTATCTACCTCTACTAGGAAGAAGCCTGGCTATTTTATTGCCTTCATAATGGCAACTGTATAGATTTATTTTTTTTTTTTAAATGTAAATACCACCTGTTAATTATGTATTATAAATTATTTAGGCTTTTTCTTCTTGGTTCATTTGCAGGTTTTTGAAAAAAAAAAAAAAGTTCTGTTTATCTTCAACTGCACTTTGTTTTATAAAGTAATAAAGAATGAGCAAGATGACATGTTGTGTTTGGATCTTTTTACTGGCAGCATGCAGAAAATCACATCAGAACAACATCAACTTAAAGATTTCAAGGTGTGGTTTCTTGACAGGTGAAATTGTTGGCACACAGAGTTGCACAAGACTAAAACCTTTAAAGAAAAGCAGGAATGTTTGAGTGATGGAATTGGGGTCAAGGTGAGGGGGTGGCAGGGTTGACATTTTTTTTGAAAGTCTAAAGGGCCTGATTGTAGCGGGTCAATAAAACACTAGGAGTTACCAAATTGAAACACTGAGCACAAACTTGCCCCATATGAATCCCATAAATGAACCTATATGCATAAGCCTTGTTTTATAGTGAACCGAATTATGAAGCATAAACCATATATTTTAGTGTGACTGGTAAAAACGGTTCATTTGGTTTAATGTATTTCTTCATTTTCCACCATACGCCTCGAAGTTATGGTTATGAGGATCTGTCATTTCTCATTACATAATTTACAATTATCCGAATGAATATTTGAAAGTAGGGCTGCACGATTAATCGCATGCGATATTTAACGCGCATCTTGTCAGAAAGCCGGTTCTGTAATCA
>NW_015552615.1:3923864-3970572 GCF_001515605.1 Sinocyclocheilus anshuiensis | reverse complement strand
ATCTCCATCACCTGCGTGCTTTCACATTGAGCAGCATTAACTACACAGAGCCGTTGTTCACTGACGAGCTGCGCTAAACCACGTTCATATTCGCGCGATTTTTTGCGCAACTCGTCAGTGAACAACGGCTCTGTGTAGTTAATGCTGCTCAATGTGAAAGCACGCAGGTGATGGAGATTTACCGCTGATTACAGAACCGGCTTTACTGATAAGATGCGCGTTAAATATCGCATGCGATTTATCGTGCAGCCCTATTTGAAAGTCAAATTCGTGCTAGTATTCAAAAACACTTGACGCCAGAGGCACTGTGGGTAAATATTTGACTTACTGCCCTAGTTGGCTCTTGAAGAGAAGCAAAGTTGCATGATTCATGTAATGTTTAATGAAATGTCTAAAAACACATTTTTGTATTTGATAAATGGTGCTATAAAAAGAAATAAGTATATATAATAAAGAAATTGATGCTTTTATTCAGCAAACATTTATCAAAAGGGACAATGTAAAAGATTTTGATTTCATATAAATGCTGTTATTTTTAACTTTCTATTCATCTGGAAAAAATTAATCAGTTTCCACAAAAATACGAAGCAGCTCAACTTTTTTTCAACATTGATAATAATAAGAAATGCTTCTTGAGCAGAAATTCAGCATATTAGAATGATTTCTGAAGGATCATGTGACACTGAAGACTGCAATGATGCTGAAAATCCAGCTTTTCCATGAGAGGAATAAAGTACATTTTAAAACATATTTAAATTAGAATAATACAACATTTGGACTTTAAGTGACCTTTATCATTTTCCTCAGAACACCAAGCAAGTCCTGGCCGAAGCACTGATGATTTTGCAACAAGTGTCAGAACGGGTTTTTACTTAAGTCTCCTTTCATCTTTTGTGCCTAAACCTGTTGGGTCATGGATGCTTTGGAGAGAATGAAAGCGAGGTTTGTCTCCTGACAATCTGCATTGTGAAGTCCCCATTCAGTCTTTAAACATGTAAATGTACTGTCATCTAGACAACTGGCTCCTGAACCGTTCTGAAGCTGTAGACAGAGAGGTGCTAAAGCAACCAAAGTGAGACCATTACGAAAAAGACAAGATCTGGAAAAAGAAAGCGCTCCCAGTTAGTTTCATGTTTAAGTCTCTGTTCAATCATACAGCTCTTTGTTTCAATAACAAATGCTTATTTATTTTTTTTAATCTTTATTGTCAGCCATTAAATTTCACACATTTAATGTTGTGAATGTTAAGATCAAAAGTTGCAACATCTGTAGGAGGGTTAAACACACATCAGTGCATGTTTAGCTTGTGTCCTGAGGCTGTTCAGTAGGAAGCAGGAAAACGTCCTGACAGATTCCAGAGCATTCCAAAAGACCCTCTTTAAACCAAAGCCCTCCAAATCACAGGGAATCACCTCAGGTCTGATCGTAAAGAGATAAAGTTCCATCAAGAACTTTTATAATCCATGGAACCTTTCCACTCCACCAAAATTCTTTAGATTATTAAAATGTAATAAGAAAAATGTCCTTTGTAATAAGAAAAATGGTTCTTTTTAGAATGTTTTCAATGAAAGATTCTTTGGGGAACCAAAAATGGTTTTTCCTTGGCATCACTGTGAAAACCCCTTTTTTGGAACCTTTATTTTTAAGAGGGTATTTGCTGAAAAACACCAAATGAAACTTTTTCAACAAGTCTGTAAGATACACATCTGTCACCGCATGACAATCTTGCCATTTTCTGCTTTGTGTGAAAGTGTTTTTATCAGTGCTTGGGCTTTAGCCTGTTGGTCTGATGTGGACTGACACGGTTGTGTTTGCTTTCATCACACTAAAGTGTCTCTGGCCATACGCTCCCTCACAGGAAGGTGACAAGAGACAGGAGCCATGTTTGCGCTGGGACGTTTCACTGCCTTCCTACTGTCATTAAAACATGAAAGCAGATTTTAAAGCTGAAACAGCCTCTTTAAAGAATATTGACCATAAAGGTCACAAACGCATTCATTCATTACAATAGTTCATGCCAAAGAGATCAGCATCCTCCCAAAACATACTTTTAAGTATTAAAATGCAACCATTATGTCATAAAACCCAGGACCCGGAAATGGTGAACTTGTATTACTAAAGGGCTAAAACATGATTTATGACCGCATTTTACATGCACAACTGACAAGTAGATATGTCAGCAATGCACCTTCAGAATCTTCAGAATTCGATTTTGAGACATAAATGACTGACGGCTGTTTTCGGAAAAAATGCTTTTCGAGAGGTAGCAGTCACTGAAGGTCACGCTCCAGGGCTCGGCCCAAAAATGCCAAATAGCCAGTGAAATCCACATGCTACGCTGACACACGAGGAGTGGTAGACAAGGACAGGTGTGAGATCTGTTTGAGGCCGGGATACACCCTCTGTGCTGTGTGGAAGGGGACCGTCCTGGATGCATGTGTGGAGCTGGGAAAGTATTTTGAGGACAGTTTGAGATCAATGCATGTGTGTGTTTTTGCAACAAACCCCGAAAAGTTAAGCCCTGGGAATAATGGCAGCGGTTTACTTACATTTGGAATACACTACACAACCTTTGAACAGATTTGAACCTTTGTCTGATCTGCAGTCTGGACAAGTCAACGCAAAGTTGACAAAAAAGTTAGAGCCAGTCCACAGATTTTGGGCAGTTGGACTTGACCGATTTCACACAAAAAAATCAGTTTATATCAGGCATTTTTTTGCCATTTACAAAGTCGGCAAGTGTATGATGCCTAATGTTTAAAAATCTCTTCAGATTTTAAAAGTCATGTAGTGTATTCCAGCTTTTAAAGGGATAGTTCAGGCAAAAATCAAAATGAAGTCATCATATACTTACCCTCATGTTTTTTTTAACTGTTTGGCTTTCTTCTACAGAACACAAAATATATTGTTTGAATTGTTTTTGTTCATACAATAAAGGGTTCCAAAACAGTATTTTACCGTATTGACTTTCATTGAAACAAAAAATGTCAAAAATATATTTAAAATATCTTCTGCAGAAGAAATACAGATTTGGTATGTCATGACTTCTTTTAACTTAAGGACTGCTGGGCAATATTACCTACGTGAATGCAATATGAAATCAAAATTGACCCTATCAATGCACATTATTGAGCACGATTCATCAGTTGCATGTTGTCTTTGCAATCTTATCAAAAAAGTAATCCACTTTCCCAACCTCTCCCTTCCAACTGCCTGCCATAAACAAATAGCTTTTCACAATCCAATTAAAACCTGTCTCATTCATCATCCTTTTCTCACTGAATATCTTATTTCATTCTAAAATACACTACATTATGAAAGTACAATGGGATTTGAACACCGTTTTATGTTGACTTCAACAGATCTATGGCACTCAATGCCTTTGGACCTCAGTGGCCATGAAACAAACATTACTCTTTCTTGATCATCTCATATACTATGTCATTTAACTCAGTACTAATATTACCAACAGAACAACCATCCCCTTTAATTTACAGGTTTTATCTTTAGAATAACATAAAAGGAGTGCAAAATGACTCGCCACATGGCTTACATTTCACTTTCATTAATTCAACTGATAAACTATATACGTCATACTGTCACACAACTGACTTTATGTCTTTCAAGAACTGATGTCATAATTGCCATGTAAGCAGTTATTTAGATGTTGCAGATATGGATCATTCGCTAAATGTTTTCCTGATCTAGCATGCAGTCAAAGTAGCATAACTTTAGCTTCAATAGCACAGCCTAGAACACTTTATCTTATCAACTCAGAATCAACTAAACCTCATTGTCACACCGATTAACGGTTTTAAGTAACTAACAGAAACTTCCCTGCAATTTTAAAACAAAGTGGCTTTATCTTAATCCCAATTTAAGTACATAATGACTCAGATCCATGTCCCTCTTTGCTTTGTTTTGGGATAATTGATCAAATAAAAAAACATTTTTTGACATTTACTCCTGTATTTCTTCAAAATTTGGTGTGTAATGATATACATAACTAACTAGCCTGAATATCTAGACTAGTTAAGGAATTAAAACAGCCTTACATTTACATTTCGATTTATTCATTTAGCAGACGCTTTTATCCAAAGCGACTTACAATTGGGGAATACATCAAGCGATTCATCTTAAAGAGGCAAAGAGACACAGGAAGTGCTCGTCATACCAAGTTTCAAGCATTGTTCAAATAAGTACAAACTAGACAGAGAAAGATGAAAGAAAAGAGAAAAAGATTTATTTTTTTTAGGATTAAGTCAGATAGTGACGAAAGAGGTGAGTTTTCAGCTGTCGCTTGAAAAATGTCAGGGAATCAGCATTCCGGATAGGAGTTGGAAGGTCATTCCACCAGCCAGGAACGGTAAACGAAAATGTTCTGGAAAGTGATTTTGTGCCTCTTTGTGATGGTACCACGAGGCGTCGCTCACTAGCGGATCTCAGACTTCTGGAGGGAATGTAGATTCGTAAGAGTGAGTGGAAGAAGGCGGATGCTGATCCTGAGGCTGTTCTATATGCAAGCATCAGTGTCTTGAACTTGATGCGAGCCGTAACCGGCAGCCAGTGCAGGGAGATGAAGAGAGGTGTGACATGGGCTCTTTTGGGCTCGTTGAAGACCAGTCGTGCCGCTGCATTCTGAATCATTTGAAAAGTTTGATTGTGCATGAGGCAAGTCCAGCTAGGAGAGCATTGCAGTAGTCCAGTCTAGAAATGACAAGGGCCTGCGCTTTTATCCAAAGCGACTTACAATTAGGGAATACATCAAGCGATTCGTCTTAAAGAGGGAAATAGACACAGGAAGTGCTCGTCATAACAAGTTTCAAGCATTGTTCAAATAAGTACAAGCTAGACAGAGAAAGATGAAAGAAAAGAGAAAAATTTTTTTTTGTTTTTTTTAGGTTGAAGTCAGATAGTGACGAAAGAGGTGAGTTTTCAGCTGTCGCTTGAAAAATGTCAGGGAATCAGCATTCCGGATAGGAGTTGGAAGGTCATTCCACCAGCCAGGAACGGTAAACGAAAATGTTCTGGAAAGTGATTTTGTGCCTCTTTGTGATGGTACCACGAGGCGTCGCTCACTAGCGGATCTCAGACTTCTGGAGGGAATGTAGATTCGTAAGAGTGAGTGGAAGAAGGCGGATGCTGATGACTGTGCATGATGGAAGTCCAGCCAGAAGAGCATTGCAGTAGTCCAGCCTAGAAATGACAAGGTTCTGGACAAGAAGTTGTGCAGCACGCTCCGTTAGGAAGGGCCTGATCTTTCTGATGTTGTGCAATGCAACCTGCAAGATCTAGCAGTTTTTGCAATGTGGTCTTTAAAAGTCAGCTGGTCATCAAAGATTACACCAAGATTTCTCACCGAAGTTGATGGGGTAATTGTAGAAGAACCTAGCTGGATGGAGAAATCATGCTGTAGAGTTGGAGTGGCAGGGGGCTTCAGTGACTGACAGTAGCGCAGTCTCAGTTGAATGGCCACTCCTGAAGCCTGACTGGTTAGGATCCAGTTGGTTGTTCTGTTTAAGAAACAATGATACCTAAAAACAACTTGTTAGAGTGTTCCTGTGAGAAGAGATGTGTTGATGATGTGTGTGAGTGGTGGTAAAAGTGTAGGGGAGATTGCTTGGAGAAGGTGTGAGGGGATTGAGTCTAGTGGGCATGTTGTAGGATGGCTGGAGAGGAGAAGATTGGATACTTCTGCCTCAGTGAGGGGACAGAAGGAGAAGGGGGAAATTTTAGGCGTGGATGCGGTTGGTTTGAGTTCGTGTGTGTGTGGAGCTGAGAACGGACTACTGATTGTTCTAGTTTTGTCTGTGAAGAATGTGGCGAAATCATCAGCTGTTATAGAAGTGGTGGGAGGTGGTGAAGGGGGACAGAGTAGAGAACTGAATGTTTTGAAGAGGTTATGTGTGTCTGTAGCGCTGTTGATCTTGTTGTGAAAATATGAAGATTTGGCAGTATGGACTTGAGCAGAGAAAGATGAAAGCAAAGACTGATACATACTCAAGTCAGACAGATCTTTTGATTTGCACCATTTTCTCTCTGCTGCCCTGAGTTTGGACCGATGCTCATGAAGAACATCGGATAACCAGGGGTTAGAAGGGGTAGTCCGTGCTGGCCTGGAGGAGAGAGGACATATATTGTCTAGACAAGAAGTTAAAGTAGAGTATAAAGTGTCCGTTGCTGCATTAACGTCCAGAGATGAGAAATGGGTAGGTGAAGGAAGAGAGGAGGATACTACAGAGGAAAGATGGAAGGGTGAAAGGGAGCGCAGGTTTCGTCTGAAAGTAACAGGTAGAGGGGTTGGTGGCACACAGGTAGGAAGATGTAGGTTAAATGAAATGAAGAAATGGTCAGAGATGTGTAGAGGTTTTACCAAAATGTTGTCTGTAGTACAATGCGTGTGTAAATTAAGTTGGTTGCCTGATTTGTGCTTGTTTGTAGTGTTAAGGCGTTTGAAATCAAATGAAGCTAGGAGTGAATGGAAATCTGCAGCATAAGGCTTGTCCAGATTAATGTTAAAGTCGCCAAAGACTAAAAGTGGACTGCTATCCTCCGGGAATGAGGACAGCAGACCATCCAGCTTCCACCTCAGCTGACAGACAACAAACAAATACACAGCCACCCGACACTTCAGAGAAAACAGCTGTGGCCGCCTTGTTAAATTAGCACACCCAAAAGCCTATAGCAGGGCAATTGCTCAAATTGAAACTAAATTTCGCACTTAAGTGCAGGAATGGAGCAATATAAATAACAAAAGCTCCTTCTTAGCCGACGGCTATTACTCTAATTACAAATAAAGTGCAATCAAAAATACAAATTACAACGAAAAATAGCAGTAGAAATAGCTAGAGAACGAAATAAACCTTCTTAGCAGCAAGTAACAATTTAAACAACAGATGTAGAAACAAAGTATTAAGCAAACACTCACGCGCTCCCGTCTACTCTGCTGACTGATCGCTTCTCCCTTAACAAGAGATGGTAATGTTTATGGTGAAGCTAAATTGTTTACCATCACTATTTGTGACTTTCTTTACAATCAAACTAGTAGCAACACACACTACACTTTAATAACCTGCTTTTAAATTCCATGGACCTATTGGTCAAAGATTTCTAATCCCAGAGAGATGAGCATACGGGTGAACAGAGGTTTTAGGGTCACCCCCTAATGAAGCCTAATCCCCCAAAGGTTAAAGGTCACCGTGTATCCATTTTCCAGGGCATAAGAAGGTTCTTTCTTTTGTGGATGTTAAACCTCCTTTTCTTCATGCCCTCAGAGCATAATGAGAGTCCAGTCACAGTGAGAGAAGCGCCGGGGTAATTAGGCGTAGAAGCTGATAGGGTGTCTTTAAACATTAATGGAATTTATGTAGATTATTTCAAGTATGTCAAATTGTGTCGGAAAGATTATTCCACATAAAAGCTTTTAAACTGACAAAGGAATGATAAAAGCTTGTGTTGACATGTTAGTTGCTTTGCACAATATATTTCTTTTTATCTTCTGAGGGTGCCAAAATGCCGCTCGACCGGTTGGGTCACACGGGTATCACAGTCTCATGTGCATGCAAAGAAACACACTTTTTGAGAAACTGCTCCATGTTTCAAAGTGAACAGGGAGTGAAGCGGCATTCAAGAAAAAGATGAATCGTAAATCACAGGACCTTTCTAGAATCTTCCAAGAGCTTCCATTGTTGAGGGAGCGGCCGGGCCCCTCTCCCTCCAGCATGAGGCCTTTCCTCGGGCCGTTTCCGTCGCCATGGGGGGGCTTCACCCCTGAGCTCCTGTAGGTGTGCATGTCTGTCATCTCAGGAACGTCCTGCAGCACATGTACGTACACATAAAGAGAGGTTAGGGCACACAGAAAACCTTGTTTTAAGCATAAATCTCAAATAAAAAAAAGGTAGTTAAGTTTATGCTTAAAACAGAAAAATAGCTTAAATAGAATAGATTGTTCAAAACATAATTAAAAAGACATTTATTCAAAATTCATTTTAAACTAGAAAGTGTATTTTCTTGCCCCTTTAAGTACATTTTTTATATATTTCAACATTTGAAAGTTTAACCAAAATATGTGTACATTTTTTTTTTTAAATATTTTAAATATAATTATTTTTTCCCTATTACACTTATTAACACTTATTAAGTATTCTACTCTATAATTATAGTATCAATCAAAATTATAAATAATAAAGGTTGTCTGGTCTTATACTATCTATAATATAATGTTTACAGAAAAAATGGTAGATCCTTCTCTAAGTTTAGTTACCCACAGGCTTAAATAGCTCATTGAGAATTTCTTGGCTAAATTACTGTGCAACAGCATTCTTTCCCTTCATTTCTCTGAGAGAAACACATCTGTGCTTAAAACAGGCTAATGAGCACAATGAGAGCTGAATGTGAACATAATAAGACTGTAAACCTGTGAGATTCGTCTTATATTTCAGAATCAGGAATTTAAAAAGAGGAAGTAACCAAGAAACGTACAGCAAAGAGAAGAAAAGAGAAGTAACAAGAAGGTGTGACAGATGGGGAAATGCTCATTTGTAGCTGTAGAGCTGTGTTTTGATGTAGCAGAAACAAATACAACATTAAAAATATTGCAAAGCATCATGTCTTTCTACTCACTAACAAGGGAAGTTGTTACAGTACACATGTGTTTGTGTGTGTACAAGAGTTGCACAGGATTTTAGAGTTTTACATCATTCTGTTGACACAAACACACCCAGTATATTTGTTCAAAGGTTGGTCATTCTTTAATAGAGGCAATTTCCACATTTGTACATAGTGTGTGACCTGGTCAAAGGCAACTGAGGTGAGATTATATGAGGTCTTTAAGGGTTATAAGTTTAGCCTGAACTTGTAAGCATGGTTTAAAGACATGTTGTTCCATCTCTCTCCAAATCATTTCCAGTCCTCTCTCATAAAAGTGGTAAAAAGACCAAAAAAGACTACACAGAGTATGGAAGAATATATACATATATATGTATATATATCACTGTAGAGACAAAATCTACTATTTACAGTGTATGGTTTAGTAAAGTAATTGTATTACTCACAGTGTGTCCTTATAATATTGTTGTAATTTTTGTAAACTGCATTGCAATATTTCGTTTAATTGTATACCTGTATATAGCTGGAATGATAATAAACACTCTCCATAGGCTGCGTTTGAATACAATATTAGCATATTGCACAGAACACATCTAAATATTTTCCAAAAATACTATGTGGAGCGGTATGCAGTGACAACAACGGTATGCTACTAAAATTCATTTGTAGTCCATGGGCAGGAAAAAAAGCAATATATGGCATAATTAAAACAATTATTAATTAACATAAAACATCACACCTACCTAATATTAAAAACACATTACAAGTAGTAGTAATACAATTCCAAGCAAGTTGCATTGTAATAAATGCTAATACACCTAAAATAAATGAATGTTAATGAATAATGATTGAAAAAAAAAAAAGTTTTTCAATGATCACATATTTGGCTCGTCTTCAGCCATATTTTCAGTCATAACTTAAATTAAGGTGGAACACTGACTAATGCTAATTGGTAGTGTGTTCCAAATACTGACAGCTCTTATAGAGAAGACTGAGCGACTAAAGTCTGTGGCTCTATGCATATTGCACTTCACAATCATCTTTTGAAGAAGGGATATTGCTGTATAGCCTGGTGAGTGTAGTATGCATGCAGAATGTAGTCCATACTGCACTTGCAACACATAGTGCATATTGAGTACAAGCAGTATGCTGAACATAGACTAGTCCAGCAGAAAAAGAGCTATTCTTCGTATAGTTGCTCCATCTGAGTGTGTGTTCTCTGGCCATCTCTGCCTAGCTAATAGCTCATGACAGCTTGAGGTCTCGCCCTGTCAGCTCTACCTGCAGGGGTCTGGCCCAATGCCTCTTCAGGGTAATTGTTCTGCCCTTCCAACCCCCCTCTCAGGCTTTAATCCCTTCCCCCAAGAATGCTACCGAGGGTCAAGGTGTGTGGGGGGGAGAAAGAGGAAGAGAGAGAGTGTGTGAGTGAATACAGAAGCAGTTGCTCTTCCAAACTAATTATAACTGCATTTCAGCGCTGTCAATGTAAGCTCTGTTCTGCACAGCAGCTCCGGGACACATCTACACTTCATCAAGACACAAGCTGAACAACTGTGAGAACTAACTGTTACGTAACACTAGTGTGTATCGTATAGCTGAGATTCAAAACCTCTTTTGCCAGCACAAAGCTGATATATACTCACTATATATGTACAATACTTTTCAATACTCTCTATCATCACACAATTAGTTATAATGATTAGATTATAAGATTTCAATTAAAAAACTTTTTTTTTCAATATGTATTATGTCAATTTAATATTTTCAGCATAATGTAAGACAATGCCAAAGCATAAATACAAATAACCTAAATAAATAGAAGTGCAGTCATTTTTCTTTGATGATAAGTGGTCTCTAAGTTGTTCTTTGTGTTTTCATTGCTGTGTACTTTCTAGGCGATTTCTTATTAAGTGAAACCAAAAGTGCTTAACCAAATCTCTAAATTCTGTTCACTAGATATCAGGTTTCCCTTTAAATATTAGTATAATATTAATATTAATAAATATATAGAATAAAATAAAAATTATTCATATGTAATAAAAAATGAAGAAAAAATGTAATCCATAAATAGAATAAAAACATACAACATAAAATCTACATAATTAAATTGAATAATTAAATGTAATAAAATATCTACAAAAATAAAATAAAAATTACTAAATTGTTCAAATTAAATGTAAAAAAATATTCAAAACTTTAATTAAAACATTAAATGACTAAATAAAAAATTATTAATATGTATGAAAAAATAAATAAAAGAATAAAATCACTCAGAACTACACCATTATTTCAAATTCCTTCCGTTCTCTTTCTTTGTTTCTAAAACACAAAGGTTGTATCAAACAACTTAGAAAGTTCCCCAGTGCTGTTTTTGTTGCTCAGCTCGGGCACCTGTTAATCATTGGCTAGAATGGAGACGTTCTGTGAGGCTTTTCCTAGAAACTCGCCTCTCTCCAGTTAAGCTGAAGAGACTTTCTGAATGTATGTGTGCATGTGGACACTGAGTGGCTGAACACAGAGGGCAGAGAAATCCCTTCATTCCAGCCAGTGTGATCCCAGACACGTGGACCTCAGCCCAGGAAAATTCATCCAAGTACAGAGACATACTGTACATGAAGACACACATGGAAAATAACAGCTACTGAGGGATCACGGTGTCCTCATAATACAGAGAATCACAACTGTGAGGCCAAACCAAAGTCTGAACATGTGTTTTACTGTGAGCTATAACAGCCTGAATGTGAATAAACCTGGTGTGCTTTAAAGAAATAATTCCTCTTTAAGTGATAATTGTCATACTTTACTCACCCTAAAGCTGTATGACTATTTCTTCTTCAGGACACAAAAACAGACGTTTAGCAGAATCTCAGAGGTTCTCCATACTGTGAAACTGGATGGTGAGCAGGAGCCGTCACTGTCAGGAGCTCAAAAACAGAAAAACACAATAAATGCATGCATTGCATTTTCTATTTTGCTGTAACTATGCATTCCCATACTTCTCATTAGGGAAACTCCATGGCTATATAATGGAGCCCTTATGTGACATTTTTAATTACCTCAAGGAAAAACTGCTTACACAAGACACTCTGCCCTTGTTTTGGTGTAATTTCAGCGTTCTCCAGCATGTGTGGTCTGTGATTAAGATGGAAGCCTTGAGAAAACCTCGGAGAAATCTGGGTGACCAAAAAAGGCAGCTTGGATGAAAATAGTAACATCTCCTAACCATTCTATCATAGCGGATTTACTTTGCGATCATAAAGTTATGGTTCCAAAGTACATAAACCATTTTCATCAGTCACACCGTTGCAATGCACGTAGACAGTTTTATGCAAAACTCACATAATTAATGTGCTGCAATAGTAACACATAATAGTAAATATAAAGAGCAATTTCTTTTAAGTTCGCCAGAGCAAAACTCACAGTCATGATGCCAGGCTGTTGCTATGCAGTTGCTAAGGTGTTCTTAGATACTTTCAAGTGCATGGTTACACTATATGGCACTACATTTCCCTCCCTTCGGCGCAAGTCTGTTGCATTCTTTTGGCCGTTTTATTGCCAAATTTTATTAATTAGGATTTGCTCACATCAGTAAACTTAAGCATGACTAATAATAATACTGATACTTGTCTTGCATGAGTAAAGTAGACAGATTAAGAGAGAAAACACATTAACACCCCTGTAAAAAGGTTCACTTTCAGTAATCAGAAATGAGTGCTAAATTTGACCCGGGCCCCTCATGGGTGGGTGTTTTTGAACTGAAAACTTCCATTTCTGTCATGTATGTCATATGATGAGTCTTGTTTTTGCTAGGGGGCTTCCCCTTTTACAAGTGATGGTGTCTAACAGCTCATCTCTACCTTCTGCATGATCCAACCGATACAGTAAGTGATCTGAATCTCTTGTGCAGTTCTGCAGATGCACAGGAATCATGAGACATCATGACCATGAGCTTATTGAAAGTCTCAGAGGTTCACAGATCATTCATCTTCAGACCAGCTTTACTGGTGGTGGTTGATATTTTTAGTTGGATGTTCTTGTCATGCACAGTCAGACTCGGTTAGATGATTGGACTGATGGTAGATCAGAACACACTCAGACATGCATGGGAAGATAAACTCTTTAAACTCTTCTGGTAAAAGGGTGGGAGCTTCACATGGTGGATTACTCACAATCTTCTGATTTCAGCAAAACAGCCATTAGAGTATAAAACAGTGTGCCTTTTTCATAAAATACCCTTTAACCCATCTTTGTGTCAAGACATCCGCTGATTAAACCAGACACTTCACACTTGACACTTCGGTCTATTTAAACGCAGCAACATTTGATTTCTGCTGAAACATCAGCTTGCATCTAAGATGCAAATTTATGGATTTGCAAGAGGTTGTCAACACATTAAATGGGCAAACAGCTTAATGCTTTACACTCTATTGTGAAGAAACATTAAACATTTACAATAAATGTAAAAGAAAAAAAAAAATGAAGATGAAAAATATAGCTGCTGTAAGATGAAGATAAAATACAGCAGGCTACAATTATGATAATAAACAAAAATAATTATTGCAAAACATTTAGATGCTTTTGTACACTCAAATCACATATTTTGCTTGTGCTATCTGTCTTTCGAAATACTACTTGGTTTCTTAATTTATTATCTAATGCAATAACCTTCAGACTTAAACGTCTAAACACTTTTTTGGGGGCGCTGCATTTAACAGGAAAGAAAATGGCTCTTTTAGTCATAATATAGCTCATTTTCCTGAACAAACACCAATCAGCTTTGTCCTGTTTTCAGCCAGTGCAACAAAAGCCCACATTTTAAGGCCATTCAGCTCTTATTTTGACCCTGAGCCAGCTGTTAATGAACGTCATTTCACTATTTTTGTACAGGATTTAAGCATCCTAGAGGCTTCCTTAAATTACTGCTGTGCCAAATTATTATGCTACGCTGAAAATGACCACAACGAGTCACATTTTAACAGTAATTTTCATGGCTTCTCAGAAATATTGAACTTTTTTTTTACCTGTTCATGCATTAAATCAGTATATACTTCAGGAATCTGTGCTTTTATCTACAATTAGTGTCAAGCGAATTTATAGTCATTATCATCAAATGTATTCATCATTAACATTTCATCACCTCTGCATAACAACAGTTAGAAAATAAGTCAAAGAAGTTGTATTTATATACATTTAAGTACAGGAAGTGCATATATGTATATATATATGAGGTTCAAGTGCATGCACTTCCTGTTGACATCTTCATAGTGATTTCTGTTGAAGCAGAACAAAAGCAAATTATATGATGTAACTGTGTCTCTTGGGGCCCTACAAACCCTGATTTTTAACATCAGGGTGGAAATCATGCAAATGAGAACAATGTGAGAGAAACACTGGTAAGCAACAGGAAACGTTCCTTTTTAATGTTAAACCTAGATGGGGAGCTTCCCCCTGAGTTTCCTGTGAGTGAAGTGCTAGCGCAAGTGCTGCAACAGAAAGTACAGGGGTGAATACCTACATATGACATTCATGTGAAATTTCCCTAAATAGCTCCATTGTGTAGGCTGCGCTGACTACTTGATGAGCATTAAGTATTTTAATGTGAAAAACCACAAATTTGTATCGCTCCCAGAAGAATTCAAGCCGCATTTGACAAGAACATGCATATTAATCTGAACGATCAAGAGCACTACGTACTGCGCATGCACTTTAAATGCCATATCATTTTTAAAAACAACAAAATCCTCTAAGAATATGAAAATGTTCAGGAAATGTAGTTTGCATTGCTAATGCATGACAGTTTACTGTTATTAAAAGTGCTACCATTTTGCATGACACAATGTCAAACGGTCTCCAGATAAATGGTTAAAAGTTTTGCTTTGTGTGTGGCCTCCGGTTCCATTACCTCTATGAGTGATGCGTTTCCACAGCGCATGCCTCTCAATAGGAGGATTTCCCCTTGTTGTTCAAAGCTGCACTCATGACTCACTCGGTTTCACTCGCTCTCTTTCTCATTCCATCCCTCTCTTTCTCTCTCTCTCTCTCTCCAACGGAGGGGGCTTTTCATTGTTTTGCCTGTGGAGAAACAAATAAAGGGGGAGTTTTAAGACTGATATGAGTAAACTGCAAAGGTACAAATGTCTCACTGCAGGCAGGTGGTTAGACACACTTCAGTGGTCTCAAATGTTTGTTTCAGCCCCCTAATCTTACTGCAAAGTTAGGTGACGTTTGAATCATGGGAATCATTAACTTCCAGATAAATTAAAGGGATAGTTCACCCAAAAATGAAAATTCTGTCATTAATTACTCACCCTCATGTCGTTCTAAACCCGGAAGACCTCCGTTGATCTTCGGAAAACAAATTAAGATATTTTTTGATGAATTCTGAGAGCTCTCTGACCCTCCCATAGACAATTCGTCTCCTCTGTGTCACCCTGGTGCCATTTTGGAGAGTATTCTGTGTCAGCAGCTGACACAGAATAGCATACGCTGTTTACGTTCAGTGGATATTCTCCAAAATGGCACCAGGGTGACGCGGAGGAGACAAATTGTTCAATAAAGTCGTTATTTTTGTTTTCTTTGTGTGCAAAAAGCATTCTTGTAGCTTCGTAAAATTACAGTTGAACCCCTGATGTCACATGGATTATTTTACCGATCTCCTTGCTACGTTTCTGGACCTTTATCGTGGTAATTACATTGCTGTCTATGGGAGGGTCAGAGAGCTTTCAGAATTCATCAAAAAATATCTTAATTTGTGTTCCGAAGATGAACGGAGGTCTTACGGGTTTAGAACGACATGAGGGTGAGTAATTAATGACAGAATTTTCATTTTTGGGTGAACTAACCCTTTAAAGTAATGGGAATTGGGGCTGAAATGTGCTTAATTGTCATGACACTTGTAAAGTAAAGCTTACGATTTCTTTATAATTTCTTATCGCACGAGATTCACCTGTATAAGTTTCATTCCGGTGGGAAACAGACATTTTCAGAATAACTGCCAGCATGTATTTCTCAACTTCTTCAGCTTCTTCCTACAGCTGCAGAGATCAGAAGAACATGATAAACTCCTCAACACACAGGAATGTGACAAGATACACAGAAATCTGCCTACAGGGGATTATTTTGTGGAAATGTGTTCAAATTAAGATGATGGCATTGCAAAATAAAGATGTTGGGGAGCAGATTGTAGGTTTTTGCCTCAAGTACGTTTACAGCTGCAGTATGGCATATTTAATAGCTTTAGGTCTTTTTAGTGAAAGAAAAAAGTATTATTGAGAGAAATTATGCATATCAGAAAACTCTTGATTACTTATTTTATATTTCTGATTTAAAGGGTTTTCCCAAGTAAAATCAACATCTTTCCAAGTATGCATGGGGTACACATGTCACTGAATTAAAGGGACCAAGAAGTCCTTCCAAATACTGGGACAAAGTTCAGTAGAACATGATTAAAGTACTCAGCAAAGCTTGGTTTACATTCCCTGCTGATTGATATGCATGTGTGCGTATGGGTGTTTGTTTGGTGGCTGACGTATCACTATGATTTCAAGGCCAGATGACTTTCTGTGAAGAGGACAAACGAGAGTTCGAATGAGTGAATGTGTGTGAAGTGAATTGGATTGATCAGGTCATTGTATGAATGCCAACTTGATAAAAACGCAGGAATACAAAGATAGTAGTAAGTCTTGGCTCTGCATTACATGCACTCTGAGTCCATTCCAGGGAGTTCCTTCTGAGAAGTTGGATTTCTCTGTATTCACCATGTGGCACACAGACAGAACCCTATCATAGAGGTTAGTCAGAACGAATCCTCATGTGACACCAGCACATTCTCTCTGGATATGCGTTTTAATTTGGTCAGATAAAATTCTCTTGATGTTCAGATAGTTCCTCGAATGCTCAAGCGTGTTGCAGGAAATTTGGTCTTCAGGTAATAAAAAAAACACACTCATTTGTCTAAATTCATGCACGGCATTTCTCTTACCCCACTGGCAAATCGTTTTTTAATATAATATTACACTTAATAATTTGCCAATGGGAAAAGAAAAACAAAGTTAATTCAAGACATTTTTCATAATATCTTACGCTGCTTTGATTCTCATGTAGATTTGCCTTGTTTGTCTTGTTTTCCACTAAAATAGTCGAATACCATCAGTATTTAGACTGTTAGTGGAAAACAAGACAAAAGTATTGATTAAAAATGATTTTCAATGTGATTTCACAAATGGAAATATAAATGTAATTTCATACAGATTCAGAATGTCTGATGTCACAGCATGTTTAATTTTCAATTTGAATATTCAAAAAATGTGTTCTCGTTTCTTCTGGCTTTGTATTCCCAGTTTGAAAAAATTCTATTAAAATCATATTATTTTAAACAAATCATAAGCAAATCAACATATGCTGTTTGTAATTTTAGAACATGTAGTTTTGTCAAACTTCCCCTGCTTTTAAAAGTAAAAATGTCTTGCAAATGCTGTTCTTGAGAGCCACAGTGATACCCCTGAATATAATTCATTGTACTTCTGTAATATGATGTTAGTTTTTCTGAGTAAAATAAAATATTTAATGGGAAAAAATTTGGATGGGACTATTAAAGCAGGCTTTTTCTCACCAGACTAAGACATTTCTAAAATATAAAATAGTTATTGGCTATTGGTTAACAATAGGTGACGTCAACGAAAGAGGAGAGTCAATTCAGAGGCAGAGCGAGATTATGAAGACAAAAAAATAATTTGGAATAATTTTCGCCAATGAATCATTCACAGTCAGACCAGAAACGTGTAGTAAATAGTCAAAGGGTCCATTTTGATTTTATGTCGACTTCGGACCCGTCAGGGTTGAATGTGTGTGCTGTGTGTTTCTGGCACGTGTGTGAACTGTCAGAGGGAACATGTGCGTGGGAGATTTGTGGGAAAATGTCCTGTGACAGCAGCATGAAATGGGGTGAGTGACAGTGGACAGCTGAGGGATGTGAAACGAGACAAAAGGACAGTATATATATGCCGGAGTACGTGAGCGTGTAAGAGGAGAGAGTGTGTGTGTGTGTGTGTTCTAGCATCTGTGTATCTGTCTGTGTCTGCAGTGGGGCAAACCGTTTCACATTCCTCAGACGCAGTTGTGTTTGCCATGATTTATAGTTCGTCTAAATCGGTGGCGAGTAAAAGGCATAATTACAGAACTTTCTTTAAAAGATTTTTACATATGGAAATGCAAATGGTCACGTCTGCGGATGAAAACAGATCATTCACTTAATGACCGGCTGCAAAAGACATTTTATTTACAGAACATCAAACTGAACTTTATACTATAAACCAGTTAGCCCACATGAACCCATTTGAGACCATGAGTTTGCTGTGCAAGGTTTGGCTAAAGCACTTATTATGCAAATCCTTCTTAAAAGGATAGTACACAAAAAAGAAACTTACTTCCATCTCGCCTTATTCTATAGAATGTCCAGGCTGCCCTTTTCCATTCACTGAACGTAAATAGGGACAGAAACTGTAAAAAAAAAAAAAAAAAAAAAAAGAAGTATATAACATCATACAAGTTTGGAAAGACGAGAATGGAATAATTTAATGATTTTGGGGTTTACAATAAGAGAGAACAAATGAATGTTTTCATATTACATGAGTTCAGCAAGATTCAAGCACCGTTGCAAACACGAAACGAACGATTCGTCTTATCTGAGTCTAGATGTAATCCGTGTGGTCCTGAATCAGGGTTTACAAACAGTTTACAGATTATCACCCAACTGCCAGCTGAGATACATCAGGAATCTGAAGTTCACTGAACCCTCTTTGTGCAGTAATGAGGATCCATTAGCACGTAACTCGACACTGGTCCTGGATCAGAGGCAGCAGATGCTGATGTCTTTACATGGCTATTAGCAGGAGGCATAATCTGCATGCTCAACATTAAATGAAATTAAGAAGAGCTAAAAACTGGACAACTTGCAGACAGAGAAAGTTTCTTAAAAACAACAACATATGTTATGTTTTACATGCTGGTCCCCAACCGGCTTCATAACTAGCTGTATCCAGTATGACTTCCTTTGGCCAACCAGTCTGTCATCTCACAGACAATGCTGGTTGACCAACTTCACCAACTGGTGAACAGCATGGCTATCATAGCCAACTAGCTAGACCAGCACCAATCCAGCATGGGCCAGTTTTGAAATCTCTGCAAATTTCTGTTGAGCAGTGCTAAAATATAATCTCACTGTTATTTACTTACACATTTTATTTTGATTTTGAAGATAACAACAGGTACCAAAATTAATTAATTTATTTTTTTTAAATACAATTTTAAGCAAACCCAAAATGCAGCATGACAAGCTTAGCAAAAGCATCTGACCATGATGGTGGATGTGGTCGAGGGTAAATTTAAAACAAATAAATAAACAAATAAATAAATAAAATAAAAAATAATATTTGTTTATATAAAAAATATTTTAAATAATATTTAATTGACATTTAAGTAATATTTATTCAGTAGTGGACAGTAGCAATAGAAAATAGGTTTATGTAAAAAAATTAATTAATTAATTGGAGAACAAAAAAGGAGAAAAGGAGAGAGAGAAAAAACTGTAAAAAAAAAAAAAAAAAAAAAAAGAAGTATATAACATCATACAAGTTTGGAAAGACGAGAATGGAATAATTTAATGATTTTGGGGTTTACAATAAGAGAGAACAAATGAATGTTTTCATATTACATGAGTTCAGCAAGATTCAAGCACCGTTGCAAACACGAAACGAACGATTCGTCTTATCTGAGTCTAGATGTAATCCGTGTGGTCCTGAATCAGGGTTTACAAACAGTTTACAGATTATCACCCAACTGCCAGCTGAGATACATCAGGAATCTGAAGTTCACTGAACCCTCTTTGTGCAGTAATGAGGATCCATTAGCACGTAACTCGACACTGGTCCTGGATCAGAGGCAGCAGATGCTGATGTCTTTACATGGCTATTAGCAGGAGGCATAATCTGCATGCTCAACATTAAATGAAATTAAGAAGAGCTAAAAACTGGACAACTTGCAGACAGAGAAAGTTTCTTAAAAACAACAACATATGTTATGTTTTACATGCTGGTCCCCAACCGGCTTCATAACTAGCTGTATCCAGTATGACTTCCTTTGGCCAACCAGTCTGTCATCTCACAGACAATGCTGGTTGACCAACTTCACCAACTGGTGAACAGCATGGCTATCATAGCCAACTAGCTAGACCAGCACCAATCCAGCATGGGCCAGTTTTGAAATCTCTGCAAATTTCTGTTGAGCAGTGCTAAAATATAATCTCACTGTTATTTACTTACACATTTTATTTTGATTTTGAAGATAACAACAGGTACCAAAATTAATTAATTTATTTTTTTTAAATACAATTTTAAGCAAACCCAAAATGCAGCATGACAAGCTTAGCAAAAGCATCTGACCATGATGGTGGATGTGGTCGAGGGTAAATTTAAAACAAATAAATAAACAAATAAATAAATAAAATAAAAAATAATATTTGTTTATATAAAAAATATTTTAAATAATATTTAATTGACATTTAAGTAATATTTATTCAGTAGTGGACAGTAGCAATAGAAAATAGGTTTATGTAAAAAAATTAATTAATTAATTGGAGAACAAAAAAGGAGAAAAGGAGTTTCAGTTGGTGCCTTCAAAGATTTATTTCGACCTGATATGACCAGTATTTGTTGACATAACCTAATTTAGTCACAATGATTTAAATATATTCAATTATATACTGGATTTTAATTAAAACTCATTTTCAAGTTACCTGATTAAACAGTTTTACAGCATATTAGAGTAACAATAAAATACCTGCAGTACACTTTTTGTCATTAAACAACTTAACCAACTGGTGTTGCAGGAACCCTAATGGTAAACCACTTGGTAACCAATCACTCTCACTACCACTTCTAAATTTAAATACAAACTAGAGAAATCAGTTGATCTCTTCCCACTGATTCTATCATTTCTATAACTGTAAAAAGAAAGAATAAAAATCCCCATCTCTGCATAGGAGTGCACTTGCCACTTTCTAAGTTTTGACCTCCCTCTGTTGGAGAAGTGTATACTGGAGCATGTCTCTCAGGTCTGGGGTCAGAAGGTGAGGAATTCCTTAAAGAAACAACCAAAGAGCAAAGACAAGGAGCCTCCTTCTTTAAAAGACCAAAGGAAAGGAGACGAGAGCCAGACGGATGCCCTATCTGAGGTCTGAACTCCTTTATAAAGAATAAAGTGCAGCCTTTATCTAGTGTACCTAAAAGACAATTCGTCTTTCTGAACAAAGAGTTCACCTTGATGAAGTACCCAGATCGCATGAATCAAAAGCCTTATAGCTGATGCCATCTTTTCTTATCTTTTAACCCCCCTGAATTGGCTGTTTAGTGACATCTAAAGCTAAATGTTGTTGTTGCCCAATGTTTTCCTTTCTGTTAAAATGAGCACGAATGTGGTTTTGTTTGAGCCTATATAAATTATAAACACATTTGAGATAGGTTGTTGAAAATTGTTTGACTGTTTAAAAGCGTGTGCATATACAGTACCGAAATACCAGTTGAATTTGGTCAGAGCTGCAGTCTAGTCATCGACGTGAACTCACGGTTGGGTGGATGAATCATCAGAACCGCAAAGAAAGTTCTGCATGTGGTTCATTCTTAGAATCCTCCAGCGTTTCACTTCAGAGAATCTGCATTGAGGTCAGACACCATTTCAACAATAATAGGACGAATCAAATGATATTATGTCAACAATATCAGGGCCATGAAAAAAAAAAAAAGAAATTATATTTTGCATAAAGAAATTTAAAAACCATTAAGGTTATTTTTCTATGGTTACAACAAGTGGTGCAGGTTAACTGTCAGAAAAAAATATGAAAAAAGATTTCTTGACTAGTTTCAGATGAAGGTAATCCCTATTAAGGTTGCTATGCAGTTCCTATTGTGTTTTAAGTGGTTGTGAAGGAGTTCTGATGATTTTAAACATGTTGCTATGCATTTTAGTTGCTAGGGTGTTTTATTTGCTAGGTGGTTGCTAAGGTATTATGAGCAATTTAAGAATGCTGCTATGCAGTTTAGTTGCTAGGGTGTTCTGAATGGTTGCTAGGTGGTTGCTAAGGTATTATGAGTAATTTTAGAATGTGGCTCTGAAGTTGCAATGATGTTTTGAGTGGTTGCTATGTGGTTGCTAAGGTATTATGAGTAATTTTAGAATGTGGCTCTGAAGTTGCAATGATGTTTTGAGTGGTTGCTATGTGGTTGCTAAGGTAGCACAGTGATTGAAGAATGTTGCTATGCAGTTTAGTTGCTAGGGTGTTTTGAATGGTTGCTAAGGGATTATGATGTTTTAAGAATGTTGCTAGGCTGTTTAGTTGCTAGGGTGTTTGAATGGTTGCTAGGTGGTTGCTAAGGTATTATGAGTAATTTTAGAATGTGGCTCTGAAGTTGCAATGATGTTTTGAGTGGTTGCTATGTGGTTGCTAAGGTAGCACAGTGATTGAAGAATGTTGCTATGCAGTTTAGTTGCTAGGGTGTTTTGAATGGTTGCTAAGGGATTATGATGTTTTAAGAATGTTGCTAGGCTGTTTAGTTGCTAGGGTGTTTGAATGGTTGCTAGGTGGTTGCTAAGGTATTATGAGTGATTTAAGAATGTTGCTATGCAGTTTGGTTACTAGCATGATTTGAATGGTTGCTAGGATGCATTATGAGTGATTTTAAGCACGTTTCGATGCAGCAAATGCATTAATATTATGTCAACAATACATGAAACTCACATTAACATATCAAGAAATTACAGATAGAAATGAATGTTACATAAATCAAGACCAAAATGAATACTGTAGATTAGAATGTTAGATCTTTGTTTTACAACACAAGCATTCTAACTGCACTTAACTTGAAATTTTGAGTAAACAGTTTTGACTGATTGCTCCCTCATGTGGTTCTTGTGTCCAGTCTATAAATACACAAGTAAAATCTATCGGGGAGATGCGATGAGAGCGTCTCAGTAAACAAGTTATGAAACGCTGCCAACATGCGTCTAATATACCTGTCTCAAAATAACATGGTGTGGTTTAGAATTAGACGTCATCACTACAGAGGGAGGATCTGAGACACTGTCAACCTTTGTGGGCACGCATGGTTTGGCCAATAACACTGAATAACATTTACATCCCCAGATCTTAGTTTGCGTCACATTAAAGGGATAGTTCAACCAAAAATGAAAATTATGTCATCATTTATTCACCCTCATGTCGTTCCAAACCTGTATGAGTTGCTTTCTTATGTCAAACATAAAAGATATTTGAAGATTGCTGGTAATCAAACAGTTGGTGGTTGCCATTGACTTCCATACCACCAACTGTTTGATTACCAGCAATCTTCAAAATATCTTCTTTTATGTTCGACATAAGAAAGCAACTCATACAGGTTTGGAACGACATGAGGGTGAGTAAATGATGACAGAATTTTCATTTTTGGGTGAACTATCCCTTTAAGTGTGCTTGAGCTGATCAACTGTCACCTTGTTCCCTACAGAGAGAAGCTCCTGTCCAAACACAATCCTGTTACCGCAGCTCATCTGGACAAATGTTTGTCTGCGTCCCTGTCGGATGTCATTTCTCTTAGCACTGTTGAGATAAACAGGAGAGAGTGAGAGTAATGGAGACAGAAGGGAAAGTCAAGCATGAGTGCTTCAGGAGTGACCCTTTAAAGAAGCAGCTCTGATCACCATCACATATGCAGGCCGCAAACACAATGACACACTGCACATTAACTGCAAACACATGCAAAACTCACCAACACATGGAAGCCCATTTCTGCCACTGAGTAAAAAATACAAAAGGTAATTGCGACTTTTTTCTCGCAAGTGCAAGTTTACATCAGAATTACATCAGAAACGTCAGAATTGCGAGTTATTAAGTCGCAGTTGGGTGTTATGAAGTCAGAATTGCATGATATGAACTGGCAATTCTGAGAAATAAAGTCAGAATTGAGATAAAAGCTCACAATTCATATCTCTCAATTCTGACTTATAATACGCAGTTGTAAGAAACTACTATTTCCCTCATAATTGGACTTTTATAACTCGCAGTTGAGAGTTTATGTCTCACAATTCTGTGAAACAAGTCAGAATTCCTAGATATAAACTCGCAATTGCAATAAAGTCAGAACTGCGATATAAACTCAAAATAAGTTTGGAATGTTTTCAACATTTTATTGTCTGATTGTCAGCGAGTTTCACACCAAATTTCAATACTTGTCTTGCTAATAATACCCTAAGTATAAGAAAATAAATATAGTTATTATTGCAAAATTAAACCCCCAAAACACTCCAAAATATATAATAGAACATATATGAAAAAGTGTTTAAAACTTCCTGCATGAACTTCCTGGACTCCAAGACCCTCGTCATGATGACCGCACTGGAAACTTCCTCTCAGGACTGTAGTTCAGTGGTGCGGCAATAGAGAGCGGCCCACAATGGCAACACAAATAAACACCACTGCATAAAAGTGTGAGATTTCCCTTTAGCGTAGGCTTTTGCTGTAACACGTAGGCCCTTTGTTTTTTATTGCGTAGGTTCTCTCTCCAATAAACCACAGACCTATGCTCTATTTACATTCATGCCTTCAGATGGCTTTTTCTTGCCAAAGCAGTGCAGGAGGACAAATTGACTTCCTGAAAGAAAGATGGAGAGCATGAAATGTTAAGTACAAGTACTTATTGTTCTTCTGTAAAATGCAGTATGATCAAAGGAGAGTTGTCATGAGTCTTGTCTTCACACCAAATGCCATTTTAGGGATGGTTGCTATTTCTGTCTCAGCTATGTGTGAATTGAGACAGAGATGCCGCCGAGATGAAAGAGAGTTTCTGTGAATAGATCTATGGTGTGAAAAGCTGTGATGGGTCTTAGGGTATGTGCATTAAATATGGCAGAAAAAAATGGCTCTTGCTAATGAATTTCCTCCATTTAAAATGCCAATCATACTGTAACTTTCTCACACAAGCATTTCCGCCACTACAAGTGGTAAAATACTGTGCTTTTACCGTGACTAATGCCGTAATGGGTAACTTAAGTATACTTTACCCCTCCCAAGTCGAGCAGAGGAGCATGGGTGTCCTTTTTCGAGCCATTGTTCCTCCTACGCTTTCTTCATAACCCTGTGTTTTCCCTTACATCTGTACAGGCCACTTCACAGCAAAAATGAAACCAAAGGTTAAGAAGTTCATGTGAAAATGGCATAATAAATGCAAGACAACCCTAGTAAAAAAAAAGTAATATATTTAAAATACATTTATTTCATACTAAGTATTGTTAACATCTATTAAAATATTTACTGACGTATTTACTGATATAAAAGTTAGAATTAAACTTTATTTTGGAGTACTACTTGTGCACAATGCACATTTCTTAATATTAAGCCTAAAATGTGTTTTAATGTCACTATTGATGAGGATTGTATGATCTTTGAATAATATCGGTCTTTAAATGCAAGATTTTTAAAGTGTACCTGAAGTAGGCTATACTTGCAATAGTTCCACTTTAACACAATCAAACATACTTCGGTGTACTTCGGCACTACTTCTGCACGCATTAAGTACAAAATTAGTTGTTCCAATTTAGCAGACTTTAAGTATACTAGTTTAGCATATTTGCAGGGATAATTTTTTATTAAGTACATAAATATAAATGTATTTGTAGTATACTTAGCATGACATTTTTTTTCTCTTAGTATTTCAAAAACATTTTAGTATATTTATTTTTCGCTAGGGAAAACCCATCTTATTAACAAGTGAAAAAATTGCACTTCCATAATGTACTTAAAGTGCACTATTTTCACATACTAATTTTGTACTTAATATACTAAACATTATTCTTTAGTACTTCTTAAAATAATCTCAAGAACATTTAAGTGTACTCAGCTGTGTAATTTTAAGACACCATGAATATGAACTGAAATGTGCTTTTAACATACTCTGTATTAAAAATGTATTTAGTTACCACTTGTAGTACACTTGAGTGTACTAATGTATGAAAGATGTTGAAAGCACATTTTAGTTCATATTCAAGGTGTGGATGTTCTTAAGACTGTCTTAAGAAGTACTAAAGAATCATTTTTAGTATATTAAGTACAAAATTAGTGCGTGAAAATAGAGCATTTTAAGTACATTATGGAAGTGCACTTGTTTTTCGCCTGGGGCTTGAATGCAAAATATGTCCCATATAGCAAAATAACATTTTATTTAGACTTTAAGCATGTATTTAGATTTAAAAATCTAGTTACATTAACATATACTTTAAAATTTAGTACAACATTAAAATTACATTTTGTTTCTAGTATTTTTTTTCTAGTAAATGGCTATATTCTCAGATTTGAGCTCCTTGAGTTTCCTGCAGGTAAAACTGATGAGTCTGTCCATCAGTTCTTTGTTTACAGCTGATAAACAGTGTTGATCTATGCCAGACAGAGGTCACATATAGTAAAACAAAATGCATCCAGAATTAACGTGTAACCACAGGAGCCAAATAAAAACAGGAAGTACTCTCTTTGATGACAGGAAGTGGGTGAAAAACACAAGCGAATGCTGTGCTGCATGTGTACGGCTGTGTGTGTGTGTGTGTAAAACTAGTTTTTTTTCTGGTAAAATTGGAACTGTGTCACACTACTTGTGTTGCAAACTAAATCTGAGAAGCTCTGAGCCACATCCTGATACACCTCTCCCTGCAGCGTTATATAGTGCTGCCGAGTTTAGTCATTTTACACACTTACATTACAGTAAGTAGTAAGTACACATCAGTGTGCAGGGATTTATACAAACAGATAACCTTCAGCGGGCCATTCATCTTTAGACCATAACTCATGTTGAGGAAAGGTGCTCAAATAGGATTTCATCTTGCAGGTGATAAAAACTGTAAATTACATGCCCATCAACCACTAAGAAGACATTAGCAACTGCATAGCAACAGTCTGGAAAACCAAAAACACCCTAGCAACTGCACTGTAATGTCCTAGCAAACACTCAGATCAATCAAGTAGCTGCATAGCAACACCCTGGCAACCACCCTGAACATTTTAGCCACTTCATAACAATGGCCTGGCAACCACCCAGAACTGCATAACAACAACCTGGCCACCCAAAACACCATAGAAACTGCATAGCAACAACCTGGCCACCCAAAACACCATAGCACTTAATATACTAAACATTATTCTTTAGTACTTCTTAAAATAATCTCAAGAACATTTAAGTGTACTCAGCTGTGTAATTTTAAGACACCATGAATATGAACTGAAATGTGCTTTTAACATACTCTGTATTAAAAATGTATTTAGTTACCACTTGTAGTACACTTGAGTGTACTAATGTATGAAAGATGTTGAAAGCACATTTTAGTTCATATTCAAGGTGTGGATGTTCTTAAGACTGTCTTAAGAAGTACTAAAGAATCATTTTTAGTATATTAAGTACAAAATTAGTGCGTGAAAATAGAGCATTTTAAGTACATTATGGAAGTGCACTTGTTTTTCGCCTGGGGCTTGAATGCAAAATATGTCCCATATAGCAAAATAACATTTTATTTAGACTTTAAGCATGTATTTAGATTTAAAAATCTAGTTACATTAACATATACTTTAAAATTTAGTACAACATTAAAATTACATTTTGTTTCTAGTATTTTTTTTCTAGTAAATGGCTATATTCTCAGATTTGAGCTCCTTGAGTTTCCTGCAGGTAAAACTGATGAGTCTGTCCATCAGTTCTTTGTTTACAGCTGATAAACAGTGTTGATCTATGCCAGACAGAGGTCACATATAGTAAAACAAAATGCATCCAGAATTAACGTGTAACCACAGGAGCCAAATAAAAACAGGAAGTACTCTCTTTGATGACAGGAAGTGGGTGAAAAACACAAGCGAATGCTGTGCTGCATGTGTACGGCTGTGTGTGTGTGTGTGTAAAACTAGTTTTTTTTCTGGTAAAATTGGAACTGTGTCACACTACTTGTGTTGCAAACTAAATCTGAGAAGCTCTGAGCCACATCCTGATACACCTCTCCCTGCAGCGTTATATAGTGCTGCCGAGTTTAGTCATTTTACACACTTACATTACAGTAAGTAGTAAGTACACATCAGTGTGCAGGGATTTATACAAACAGATAACCTTCAGCGGGCCATTCATCTTTAGACCATAACTCATGTTGAGGAAAGGTGCTCAAATAGGATTTCATCTTGCAGGTGATAAAAACTGTAAATTACATGCCCATCAACCACTAAGAAGACATTAGCAACTGCATAGCAACAGTCTGGAAAACCAAAAACACCCTAGCAACTGCACTGTAATGTCCTAGCAAACACTCAGATCAATCAAGTAGCTGCATAGCAACACCCTGGCAACCACCCTGAACATTTTAGCCACTTCATAACAATGGCCTGGCAACCACCCAGAACTGCATAACAACAACCTGGCCACCCAAAACACCATAGAAACTGCATAGCAACAACCTGGCCACCCAAAACACCATAGCAACTGCATAGCAACAACCTGGCCACCCAAAACACCATAGCAACTGCATAGCAACAACCTGGCCACCCAAAACACCATAGCAACTGCATAGCAACAACCTGGCCACCCAAAACACCATAGCAACTGCATAGCAACAACCTGGCCACCCAAAACACCATAGCAACTGCATAGCAACAACCTGGCCACCCAAAACACCATAGCAACTGCATAGCAACAACCTGGCCACCCAAAACACCATAGCAACTGCATAGCAACAACCTGACAACAGAGCAAAGACATGGCAACCACCCAGAACTCCCTAGCAACTGCATAGCAATGATCTGGCAACTGGCAAAGACATGGCAACCACCCAGAACACCCTAGCAAATGCATAGCAACGAACTAGCAACTGAACAAAAAGATGGCAACCACCCAGAACACCCTAGCAGCTGCATAGCAACGACCTGGCAACTGGCAAAGACATGGCAACCACCCACAACACCCTAGCAACTGCATAGCAACATCCTGGCAACACCCAGAACACCCTAACAACTGCAAAGCAACAACCTGGCAACTGAGCAAAGACATGGCAACCACCCAGAACACTCTCACAACTGCATAGCAACAACCTGGCAACTGGCAAAGACATGGCAACCACCTAGGATACCCTAGTAAACCTTATCACTTTTTTCAGAACATGTAAAAATCTAGGGCCAGTTTTACTAACAGCTTGCGCCAGTGCAAACCGTCTTTTGGCGTTAAAATAGTACTGTCAGGATTTACTAAAGACGCGCAGTAAAGAATTAGCACTGAAAAGGCATGGACACAGTTATTTTTGCGCCTGACCTTACTGAATACTCATTTGTAGGAGTTTCCCTTTCAGACGCAAAATTTATGGGAGGATATTACTTAAATGACTCTCGTAACGCAATTTACTAATGTCTGCGTTCGTCAAATTACTGGTATTTGCGCCATTATTTAACGCCCAAAAAAGCATGTCTTAAACTATTTTGTGCTTGAAATGGCTGTAATTGTTGTTGCTAGGAGAAGGCACCACAGAGAACAGAGAGCATGTGGCAGAAGGGAGAGGATTTTTCCACACATATTAATTTTGTTTTGTTGGCATTATTTGGAATGCCAAAAGAACACATTATCCGAACATAATGTTTGCCAAGCCATGTTATTTTCAATTTGCTTCAGGAAATAAAAGACGACTTGGATCCTTTAACTAGCAGTCACGCAAAACCAGGTCTATCAAAACTTCTTGCAACCCTTTATTTTTTGGTCTCCGGTTCTTTTCAACGTACTGTGGCTTCTTTATTTGCGACTACGCTAATTTGCATTGGTCGATATGTAAATGGAATGCATCTGTTTTCTTTAATTTGGCCGTTGTTAGTAAATCACTGGCAGAAATTTCCACGCCCATCGCCGCTGTTTGGAATTGCGCTCTCACGCTAATTTGCCCTGTTTAGTAACACTGGCCCCTAGTTGGAAATGTTACACACAATACAGGACAATACACAATACAAAAAAAACTGAAATTCATATAAACAGTCCAAACTTCAAAATTATGTTGTATGATTACAATCCAACTCAATACTTACAATTTACAGATTACAATTTAAACTCAATACATTCGTTTATTTATGCTACAGCTCCATCAAGACCCCGTCATCATGAAAGTAGGTCAGTTGATTCCCCTCTGCCAACACAACTGTCACTGGGTCCTTGCCGCTCCTTGTCTACACAGAAGGGAGATTTTCAATGCTCTTTGGTTTGTCCATTATGTTTACACTTTGAGTCATATTAGTCACGGTTCTTTTCAACTTTATGAGTCACTATGGCGAGGGCATATGACTAGCGCTCAAGCGTTTCAAGATACAAGGATCCTGTTCTGACCTCCCATTTGCCGGCTGTTGAGTGGAGGGGCTTCTCTCTCTCTGGGACTTTACTTTACCTGTGGCACAGAGATCTCTGTTATTACTGAAAGTCAACACCTTAGCATTGGATATCTTGACCTATTGTGTATTACAGTCCTTAGGTGCAAAAAATAACAATTAGCTCTTATTGCTCTATTGTTGCTCACATTGTGTGCCCGAACCTTTACTATCAACCATTTCTAATAATATTTTACTACCCTTTTTTGTTGTTCTCAGAACAATGAGTCATCTACCTTCCAGATGCTTGTTATTTTCTGTTGCCCTTATCTTATTTTAGCTTCTTGTTTATGCCGTATTGTAAATGAATGTGTCATATCGCTGTCTCTATGCTTACATGATAGTGTTACAGATGCCTCTGGCCAGTGGAGATACAGATAACTAAAAACCTTTGTCCTTAACTGAATCTTTAAAGGAACAGTCACACAAAAATGAAACCTAAATGTCACAATTTACTCACTCCTGTGTCATTCTAAATTACTTTCTTTCTTCTTTCTTTCCAGATAATTGAATAATTGATATTTACATTTAGTCATTTAGCAAACATTTTTATCCAAAGTGACTTACAAATGAGGACAAAAAAGCAGTCAAAACTAACAAAAGAGCAATATATAAGATATATTAATTAGTTTTTAACATTAAAGGTGGATTGTGAATGAACAGTGAACACAATGAACAGTAATAATATTTGTAAATCAATAATATGAATAGTGAATACTCAATTCTGATTGGCTGGCAGGTATGCATTAAACCCGTTTAATGCACAGGTAGTTGCTCCAAGTCAGTTTAATCACCATTCTATATTAATGCGCTGCTTTAATTGATGCACACAAATCCACACACATCACTCGCACATAAACAGGCACACACACACACAAACACAGAGAGAGAGAGGTCGGAGGTCGTAGATCGCGTTGCGCACACACAGAAACTTGTCACGCTGCCCCTCGACTTTTATTAATAAAACAGCCTAGATACTAGATCGCTACATGATATTCCTCAGCAACGAGGTGGTAAAAATCGCTGCTTTTGAAGTAACTAAACACAGCTTCATTGTTTGTAGAGAGATAATGAATTCGATAATGAATTCAAATAAATGCTATAATTCATTCAAATAAATGTGATCTTACCTCACTATTTCATCTCTGTGTCTGATTTGAAGCGGGCAGAATGCTAGCGCTAATGAGCTGTAACTGACGAAAATAACCGTCATTTTTACCGTCCAGTCAAATATTGTGCAGAAAACATAATTAACAGCTTTAACTTGTCAATGCTGGCAAAGGACCATGGTATAAGCGGGATAATGCATGGATAGCTGTGCATTAAACGATTTTAATGCACTTCACGGAGGCAACCACTTGGCCTCCACATCGTGCATTAAAATCATTTAATGCACAGCTAGCCGTGCATTATACCTTACTTACCCAATGCACACAATAATGTTTGCTTTTTTGCAAAGTGTTATCATATGGCTTTATAAGACTTCATGTGTAGAGTCATATGACTTTCTTTTATGATACGTTTTATGAAACATTAAGGATTTTCTATGATAAAAGTGCAGCGTTAACATTCTTCAAAATGTCTCCTTTAGTTTTTCACATTAAAATATATTAATGCGTGTTTGGAAAAAATTATGACAAGTTTGAATCTGATCATTAATCAGTGCTGACAGAAGATACGAATCTGATTCTGATCAGTAATCAGTGTGTTTTTTGCACGAAGCATGTGGCTGCTGGATTACTCAAGGCGTTGAGCTGCAGGTGGTTTTAACTGAGTTTTATAGAGTGAAAAGACAAACACATGATGGGCTCGTGAACACCTTGGCAAGTGTGACCAGGGACACATGAGAGCATCATAGACTGCCTTTACTGCACCCCCTGCGATTGCAAATGAGTCAATGACGCATATTAAAATGACCAAATTGGGCAAGAGACACACACACACACACACACACACACATTCACTCTCTCCAGGCAGCAAACTAAGGTGTGAGCTGACAGACTTGAAGAGCAAACAGGTCAGAGATAATGATGAGAGTGTAAGTGTGTGCTGCTGCGGCTTTTAAAGGATGTGGGTGTGTGTGAGAAAAGCATATTTGCCACGTAAATAAAAGAATAAACACCTGATAAACAGACTTTTTTTCCTGATTTTGCAAGATCATGGCTTGTGGCAAGACATTCAGTTCAGTTATTCCAAACGTGCATTACCCAACAGTCACAAACACAGCGAACAACGTTATCAGCAAACACATCCCACCAAGTTACTCAACCCAAAATCCATTCCCTCTAGATTTCAACCTGTTTCAGACCAAACCCGGCCTGTACAAGTACAAGTTGGTACTGCTCACACCAATCAAATACTCTCCCACACAGGCCGGAATTCCTCGCACCGGATTCAGATTGGTGCAAAGCCAAAAAACAAAGCATTGACATTCTGTTAGTACATGTTTTGAATGCCTCCAAGCACAATTTTCCTGTCTTCTTTAATGCTTTTCTCACAAATCTCTTTTGTTTGATTGGGGGTCTGAATGATTCATGGTTTCGGTGAGCATATCGTGCATGCTGTATATCCATATCCCACAAAAAATAACATGGAGTGTAGCGTGATATCTTCTCAGGATGTCTCCTTAAAAGCATGGTGGAAGCTTGTTCTCATCTCTTACCTCCCTGGTTACAATACAGACACTCTGCACTCATATATCGATTCCCCATCTCCTATTTATAGTAATCTGACCTCGCACTTTAGCAACATATTAATTATTATCTTAGGTGGCCATTACAACTCAGCTTAATGTTCTGTCTTTATATTTAATGCTGCATTTTTATATTTATTGTTTGAAGTGATTCAATTTCAATGATTAAATCTACCAAATGCATGTCTTATTAACTTGATATTTTAGTTCAACTGCACACTATGGCTATGTAACCTAAGATTTCATTAAACAGCATAAATTTGTATCAGTGGTTCTGAACTGGTGATGAGTCTGCTTCATTAACCAGATTTTACATTGAACATCAAATTGTTACCCAATGCAGAACCAAAAATAGCTTGTCATACCAAAATAAACAAAGATGTCCATAAAATCATACATAAGAGTTAAATTTCCAATCTAATTCAACATTATAATTCTGTTTAACTTTTCAAAAATGTATATTTGAATGTTCAATGAGCAAGTTTTGAGTTGTTGTTATGTTACACACACTTCTCACAGATGCAGCATAAAGCAAGCAAAGTATGTTTTCAAATTCCAAACCACCAATCAGAGAAGCCGATGTTTCCATGGAAACCGTAAATCATGCCAAAAGCGCTCAAAAGTAACCACCCTTTCCCATGAAGTCGAGTCAGCCTTTCTTTGCTCTCAAACTTATATACGTCCATATGTTGAAATAAACTTAAAAATCATTGTTTCATCATATCTGTAGTCAATAGTTTTACTGTATATTACAGTGTTTTTTTATGATTCAATTACATCATTCGCAGAAAAAAAAAGAGCCCGTGATTTTAGAGAAAGACTTTGGGAGAGGAATCCCAGTCCAACAGGTGGTAAAGTGTAAAGGATTGAGAGAGAGACAGAAAAACCTACACAAACACTTGAAAGTAAAAGTAAAAAGTACAAAACTTTGCTGATGAAGATGAAGATTAGCATTCACTTCCATCCTGTTAGCATTCAAAAAGAAATAATTCAGTTACTTAAGCAATTAAATCATTATTCATGGCACCTCTGCAGAAAATGACAGTCATTCAATTCAGTATTAGCACTTTAAACTGTGATGTTGACTCAGAAAACCACAAATGCTGCATTCATCCCTGCAACCCCTCCCACTGCAACACAAACCTCTACACACTTCACCTGAGAGTGTGTATCTGTTAAACCACTCATACACAGTCTTAGTCACTTCACATGGGTCAGTACCTGTTATACGTGAGTCACTGAGGTGACATGATGCTTGCTACTCAAGAGCTCTGTTCCAAAACCTAATGAGATTCACAAGAACGAGCTTCAAGAACGACTTTCCACAGAACAAGGGTAATGTCTACATCCTAACTATCATAGGAACCCATAAAAGACTAATATACCTCTGCATATCCAACAACTCTTATTTTGACAGTACAAACCATACAAACGTGAAATGCAGAAGCAGCTAACTTTAATGAAGATAAAATACATAACACAATCAAATATTGAGCAAAAATAACCCATTTTAAACAATTTTTGTCAATAATTCTCAGTTTTGAAATAGATATATTTATATTCAACATTTCTCTTGGCTCATTCTCCCCTTTTGAATGCATTTTTTCCCCATCACAATGCAATCTGTCCTCTGTGTTAAAAATAAAATTCTGTCTCTGATTTTAGCAACAAAAAAATGTTGCTGCCTATGTTTCGGAAAAGCTGTCTTGTCAAGAGTACACCTATGATGCTTTAAAATGCAATTTGGTTAAGTATGAGTTAAACTGCACACGAGACCTTTCCAACATTTCGGATTAAAAATAACGTTGTCAGTTTGTTTGACAATCCAATCCATCAAAACTCCAGTTTTTGTTTGATCCAGTCCACATTTTCCACCTCTTTAGTATGGAAGCCTGTTTGCGCCACTGAATAAAAAATAAAAGAGGTAATTGCGACTTTTTATCTAACAATTCTGACTTTTTACTCAGAATTGCGTGATACAAACTCGCAATTCTGACTTTTTACTCAGAATTGCGTGATATAAACTCGCAATTGCGAGTTTATATCTCACAATTCTGACTTTATAACTCGCAATTGCGAGACATAAAGTCGCAATTCTGAGAAATAAAGTCAGAACTGCGAGATATAAACTCACAATTCTGACTTTATAACTCGCAATTGCGAGACATAAAGTCGCAATTCTGAGAAATAAAGTCAGAACTGCGAGATATAAACTCACAATTCTGACTTTTATACTCGCAATTGCGAGTTATAAAGTCAGAATTGTGAGATATAAACTCGCAATTCTTTTTTTATTCAGTGGCGGAAACGGGCTTCCATACTTTAGTGAGTGTACTCAAAAAAAAAAAAATAAAAATAAAAATAAAAAAAAAAGGGGGACATGACATTCTTTAGGATGTAGAACAGATCTTCTTTAATTAAGTGTTTGTAAATATCATGTAACACAACTTATGACTAATATACTATATTCGGTTATTAATGTTTGTTTTTATGTGTTCACTGTTAATCAATGTTGCAATAAATATGACATTGTATTAAATGCATGTATAATTATGCACACATTTATCTGAACTTAGTCCAGCGATGTTATCGTTAACTAAAACTAAACTATTAAACATTTTTGCTAATTTAAATTAAGCTGAAATAAATGAATATTTAAATATTAGACGAAAAACTTTACTAAAACTAAAATTTAGTTTTGTTGTTTATGTTAAAGCGCTAAAATTACCAACCGAAATAAAACTAAAACATAAAGAAAACGAATAAATGAATTAAATTAATACATTAAAACTGTTTAGAAATAAATTAAATGTAAAATAAAATCTGAAAAAATAAAACTAAAAGCTAATTCAAATATTCCTAAAAATGTAATAACCTAAAATAGCAATACAACTTATAAAGAGAGAAAGAAACTGTAAAAAAGAAAAAGTGAAAGAGTGTGTTTTATAAATGATGATGGCTTAAACTTTACAACCACTCCTTGAGAAATGCAAATATTGTCCACCTTTACCACAGGGCTCTCTCTCTCGCTCTCTCTCTCTCTTCCATTTGGAAAGATTTCATCACCTAGTCACACCCTCACATCTTTCCTATGGGAAAGAATGTGCTCATTCATGTTCTACCAAGGATATCAGTTAATCCAATTGAATGTAATCCAACTAAATCATCTGTGCTTTGCTATTATCCATCATGGAACTGGGAGAGGCGGCGGTTTATTTGTTTACCAAGGCCTAAGGGGTTAGTTATTTAATAAATGACATGAAATAACAGTAAGAGTATCCAAAGAACACACTGTGTGTGTGTGAAGCTGTACATTAATGGGTTTGACATCGACAGGATACTGCTGGTAAAACAAGCCCGTACAGCTCAACACTGAATCACACATTCCTTGATCTGTGAGAATAAACTTTCACTCACTTTCTCACTTCCTGTGCACCAAACCCCATCCCCGTTCTCTCTCGATCGTCCTCTAGAGTTGTGCATTTCATTCAAAAAGCAGCATGGTAATATTTTGGTACATGTCCAAAAATATGGTAACGTCATTGCACCATATGTAAAAGATGTCAGTCTTTCAGAGGGACTTGTGTCTTCTCCCAGCTGTTGGTCTCCATTTGACCCAGTGAACCGTTTACAGCAGGCATTTGTGTTTATTTAAGCTGTTTATATGGTTAAGACCACTGCCTTATACATACTGTCAGAGGATTCAGGATGCATACTAATCTCAGCAGCCTCCATCCATGCTAAATACACACGTTACACCCTCACAGCGCTCAAACATTACAGACGGTGAGATACAGAACATACAGAACTAGGGCCAGATTTACTAAACAGGGCAAATTAGTGTGAGAGCGCAATCTCATAAAAGCACTAATGGGAGTGGAAAGAACTGTTCAAATGAAAGAACACAGACGCAGTCAGATCATTTCCATAATGACCAATGCAATCTACCAAATTAGCAGAGGGTTGCACAGAAGCAGAGCCGACAGCAATCAGGTGCAGGTAATCTACTAACAACACAGGCTCAAAATGGGTTATGCTTTTTTTGAGAGGTAAATAATGGTGCATCAGTAAAATGACTACCGCAAACATTAGTAAATTAACCTTGCATTATTCATCTAAATGCTCTCCTCCCATTATTTTTGCATCTGAAAGGGAAACTCCTACAAATGCATATTCAATAAAGTCGGTCACAAAAATAAGAGTCCGCACCTGCATGTCTGTAGTAAACCTGATGGTAGTTTTAGTGCCAAATGAGGGATTGCGCTTGTGCAAGCTGTTAAACTGCATCTAACTGTATATTTGTGCATACCATATGGCAAAGCATAAAAAAAATGCAGTACTATTGAAAAGTAAGGTTTATTTGTTGGAAGAAATAAATATATTTTACAATAAATCCTGAAAAAAATGTATCATGGTTTCCACAAAATGATTTCTGAAGGACCGTGTGACACTAAATGAACTGAAAATTCAGCTTTTCCATGATAGGAATAAATTGCATTTTTTAAATATATTCAAATACAAAATAGTTATTTTAAGTTGTAATAAATTTTCACAATATTACTGTTTGGTCACACTTTATTTTAAGGTCCAATTCTCGCTATTAACAAACCATTAACTGTGACTTTTGCCTCAATAAACTCCCAATTTGCTGCTTATTAATAGCTAGTAAGGTAGCTGTTAAATGTAGGTAATGGGTAGGATTAGGTATGTAGAATATGGTCATTCAGAATGTGCTTTATAAGTACTAATAAACAACCAATATGTTAATAATAGGCAAGCTAATAAGCAACTAGTTAATAGTGAGAATTGGTCCCTATACTAAAGTGATACCCTGTGTTTTACTGTATTTTTGATCAAATAAATGCAGGCTTGGACATCTTTCAAACACTTAAAAAAATCTTACTGATCCCAACTTTGCCTTTTAAAGGAAGGAGAAAATATCTACTGCTTTTAATATTCTGCTATCAATGTCCGAACTGCATTTGAAATTCAGGTAAAAATTAATCTGTTGTGGAGCCAAACTATGCAGATGCTAACACAAATAGAGTGTGCAGCATCCTTTGCTCAAAATCTATCAACAGAACTATGTGTTAGAATGTTCGATAACACTTCTCCTGTGGTTCATACATTTACCAGCTGTCAGGTTTCTAAATATTAGCAGAAACATTTTTAATTTTAGCATATAAATATTAATATTTAGAATATCGTATCATGTTATTAGCACACTGTTTTGAATATTACAGACTTCCCATTCAAGCAAACAGGAGCTGTACTTCCACGACTACAAAATAGCTGTGATGGCTGTCGAGTGGACTGACTCACCGACTTTCACTGAGAGTTCTTCAACTCTAGTGGTATGAAGGTTTGTTTACTTAAGTTAACATTGTCATTCTAAGACTGATATGGATGTACATTCATGTACAGAATATTCAAAGCACTTACTCAGCACTGTTAACAGATATGATTGTTTACATACTCACTAAACCGCATACAGTAGAGAGCTGTTATTACCTGCTTTCTGCATGCCTGACTCCTAAAGCACACACACACACACACACACACACACACACACACACACACACACACACAGACAGTGAAACATCTGTCATCATCTGCTAACCCTCAGCTCAGCCCCAAACCTGTAGGATTTTTCCATTTCTTGGAAAGGTTCTGCAGGCGGTTGAAACAGTCCAAGCGGTTGAAATGGATGTGTACACAAGATATTTGTTGACATTGTTTTACATAAGCGGAAATAAAATAAATAATAATATAATAAAATATAAATGTATCATAAAAAACTTGATAACAAAAACATAAATATTAAAATATAATATATCATAAAAGACGCAAATCAGATATACATACATTCCCTTTCAAAAGAAATAAATACTTATATTCAGCAAGGATGTGTTAAATTGATAGTGATGTAAAGACTAATATTGTCACAAAAGATTCCTATTTTTAATAAATGCTGTTCTTTTTAAATACTTTTTTTAAATAAAATGATTACAATTTTTAAATCAGCATATTATTATGATTTCTAAAGGATCATGTGACACTGAAGACTGGAGTAATGATGCTGAAAATTCAGCTTTGCCACCACAGGAATATATATTTTTTAAGTATATTAAAATAGACAACAGTTATTTTAAATTCTAAAAGTATTTCACAATATTACTGTTTTTACTGTATATTTGATGAAATAAATGTAGCCTTGATGAGCACAAAAGAATAAAAAAACTAACTGATCCCAAACTTATATGTGTATTGTAGTGCATGTGTGTGTATATATATATATATATATATATATATATATATATTTAGAGAGAGAGAGAATAAACTGAACTAGTAAAACTTAAAATGAAAACAGAAAATATAAAAGTAAAAGCTAATTTAAAATATCAGTACCCAGCGCTGGGTTATATTTAACCCAGCATTTTTTAGAGTGTAAATAATATCAGAATAACACTGCTTGATATTATATCATACTAAAGATACTAAAATAAGTTTGCATGCTTTTGAATCAAAAAATTCTAAGTATGATAAGATGAAGGCAACCATTGTTCATAATTCATCAGAGACTATGAACTCTTTTGGCTTAAGCCAGTAACCTAAAACACCATGGCAACCACCTAGCAATGCCCTTGCATCGTTTTTGCCACTCACTTTCTTAGAAAATGTAAAAATCTATTTATTATAATAAGAGCAATTCATGAACTTTATGATTAACCAGACCACTAATGATTGACATTACACCCCCATACTCTGCTGTCAGTATGGCGTCTCTAACAGAGCTCTGGACTTTGATGAAGCCGCCAGCCAATCAACTACACAGGCCGCTCAGATACGTAATCTGGCCTATCTCCCAACACAACTCAGAATAGCTTCTGTGCGGTGGGAAAATATGTCCTCATACACATATGCATAAGTGAGTGATTAAGAGACAGAGAGAATCTAGTGTGAGCCAAAAGCATGTAATATACACCCAATGACCCGCTACTGACACAATCTGTCTTATCTGCAGAGTTAAATTACTCTGTAGTTAAAGGAACACTAGACGGCATTCATTTGATCCCATTCAGCCAGGGGTATAAAAACAGTGGCTTCTTTAAAGAAATATTTCATGCAAAAATTCAAGCGATGCCATTTACTCACCCTCATGTTGTTTCCAAACCAGTGTGACTTTCTTTTCACTGTGAAACACAAAAAGAGACGTTTTAAATAATCACCAGGCCAATATTTTTCTGAAAATTACAACAAATGGGGAATGAAGCTTTCAAGCTTTAAAAATGACACAAAAGCATCATAAAAGTGGTACATGTCTCATGTACTATATTCTGAACATTATATCAGAAACTGAAAATCTTGACATCTGACTGGCACATTCATGAGAGCTCATTAGAGACACGGCGATGGCTGATTTGTGAACAAATCTTTGGAGTTAAACCTTTTCAATTAATTGTTCATAATACGTTCTATTTGATTCATTCACAAATCAGATTCATTCAGTTCTTCAGTTCAATGATTCGATCACAGCAATTAACAGCTCAACAGATGATTATCACTGAATAGTGATTTAAATTTTGGTTTGTTCCTCACATGAAGCCATGTTATGAGCTTCAGAAGACCTCAAAATATTGTGCAAGAATCATATGAACTACTTTTTATTTATATATATTTATTCATTTATTGAAGCATGCAACCTCAGCTCCTGTTCTTGTTCTGTTAATTATGACAGAAAAGTCATTTTTGGGTGACCTAATCATCATTCATGCTCAAGCTAATGATTCTATGATGTAAAAACTCATAACTTAAATGTCTCCATCACACTGACTATAATAAAATAACCAGCTCTTTGAATAGATAACTGGTCATGAAGGGCTAGAATGAGCCTATGAGTGATGTCATTGGCTAATGTTCGGTATCTGCTGAATCGACCAATAAGATAAGCTTGACCTTGATGCACCTTCTCACATGATGGCAAACGGACCCGGTTGTGCTGTAATAGTAACTAAACGGTGTGTGTTATTACAGCGGTAACATTAGTACATTACCCTTACATTTAGCTAGCTGTTATCACATGAGCAAACACTACCTGGTACTCTCTGTTTTTATCTTGGATTTGTTCTCCACAGGGGAACATGTCCTCAGCAGTGTCACTCTGACGTTAGTGTGGCTGTCAATCAAGTTCTTTGTACATGACGTTCATTGGTATTTATTTTGGGTTATTACACTCAATATAACTTTTTTTTGTTGTTGTTGAAAGAAATTAATATTTTTATTCAGTAAAGCAGCATTAAACTCATTACTAGAGACAGTAAAGACTTTTTATGCAAGTAAGGAAAATTATATTAGAAATAAAACCTGTTCCTTTAAAATGTCAACTTTACCATCACAGTAAAACTTACATTTTAAAATATATTGTAAAATAGAAAACAGTTATTTAAAATTGTAATAATATTTCACAACATGACTAACATTACTATATTTTGGATCAAATAAATGGTAAGCATAAGAGACTTCTTTCAAAAACATGAAAAAAAAACCTTATAGACCCCAAACGTTTAACACATATAGTATTGATATGGTTTATATGTAAATTTCATTATAGCAAGTCAAATTTAAATAAACACTAATTTTACTCTATATTAACTTCAAATTCACAACATGAAAATGCATATTATTTATTCACATGGATTTTGAAATGTACAATCGCCACAATCTTCTGATGCTGCTAATATATAATTGGCCTATTAATCAGCATGGTAGATCATATGAGTACAAAGAAACCAAAATGTAACATTCTTTGCTTTCAACTTCATAAAAGAACAAAGTAACCTAATTTTCCACTGAGCTCTGACAGGAAGAGCTGTGTTGAGGTCGAGAATTAGAAAGCTGAAAAGCAAAGAAAGAAAAGGCATCAGCAAAAAGCTTTTTAGACAGTCTGAAATCCTTTAATAATGATCCCAGTTCTTTTTGAGATCGAAATGAAACCAAAGCTCATGCTTCAGGAAGGAAACCGCTCTGTGTATGATGCGGTAACACATGCAGAGTAGTAGGGTGTATAAAAGCCTTTCAACCGCCCATAAAGTTTTCACTGCCTTTGCTTAAAATTCCTGTGTGAGAGCGTGCATGCGTGTGGCATACATGTTGTGTACACGGCTGTGTGGCCTGCGAGCAACAGCTTTTCCATTCTTTCACCGAGTCAGGGAGGAGTGTGTGTCGGTGTGATTACAGACTACGCAGTGTCCTTCCTCCCCCTCGCTGAGCTTCACATACTGTGGTCTCAGAGGGCGTCCGAGGATCTTCACTAACTGTGTTCCATCACGACCCTTCGAGACAGGACTTAAGACGAGCGTGCACACACATGACAAACACGTATGTGTATTATGTGAATGCATACACACAGTGCACAGCAGGCGCTTTGAGTTCCCTGGAGAATGAGTACGCCTGTATACTCTTAAAAATAAAGGTGCTCACAGTGATAACGAAGACCTGATGGTCGAAATGTTGCAATAAATTATTCTTATGGAGCAGTTATATCAGTGTGCGGACAATACGTTTGTATTTTTGCTCACAGTGATGAACCATTTTTGGTTCCCAAAAGAGCCTTTCCGTAAAGAGTTCTTAAGAGAAGCATTACCATTTTCTTAGTTTAAAGAACATTTAAGGAAATTTTTCCAGGTGGTTTATTACTAGTTCATTTTAGTGTCTCTTTAATATTCTGGGGCCAGATTCATGGAATATTTTTTAAGAATAAAATTATTCTTAACTGCTATTTTCTTCTTTAAAAAAGTTAAGAATATTTTTGTATTAAAACATAAATTAAAACAAAATTTTTGAAAAGAACCGCAGATCGATATAATATATAGAATGACAGATAGAACGATAGACAGTATGACGCAAGTAAGTGGACGTCCATGACATGTGGAGTCCCACAAGACTCAATTCTTGCACCGCTCTTGTTTAGCCTGTATATGCTCCCACTAAGTCAAACATGTGCTAAAACATTAGTCACATTTAAATCTAGACTCAAAACTCATCTATTTAGCTGTGCATTTATTGAATGAGCACTGTGCGATGTCCAAACTGAGTGCACTGTATTTTATGTATGTATAATCATTTTCTATTATTAGCTGTCTTAAATTCATTTAAAATATATTTTTTTATCATTTTCAAAGTTTTTTAATTCCTTGTTTTATTTTTGTGATTATTTATAAAAAATTTGAATGATTATTTTACTTTCTTTTATGTAAAGCACTTTGAATTACCATTGTGTACGAAATGTGCTATATAAATAAACTTGCCTTGCCTATGATTGAACAATAAATAGAACAACAGATAGAACAATAGATAGATAGAAGATAAGTTATATGAATTTATTGGTTTATTTCAAATTAATTGTTGCATTTAAGAATTACAACATAGCATTATAATACATATTAGAATACATATTTCTAGGGATGTGCACAATTTTTCTGAAGTGATTGATAATGTAAACAACATCGAGTCATTACTATTTGTGAAATGCAACTTTTTACTGAATTCGAAATTCAGTAGTCTAACAACGCTACTAAAACAAGTCAAATATGGCGCTTGTTTTTTAATTTCAGCCCATAAATATGACAATGTTTGTCAGCTTTCAGCACACAGGAGAGCACCCATACACCAGACACAATCACTGTAGAGAAAGCACAAAAAAGAACTGTTTCTCATGGAGCTGATCATTGAGAGTTCAGCAAGAACTGCCATTCATTCAATCAGTTAAAGCTAAAAGACTGTCATTTTCTTCTTAAGATGTTCTTAAGTATATATTTGAGAGAACTTCTTAATACATTCTTTGTATGACTCGGAATTCATCTTAAGACATTTCTTAACTTCTTTCTCATGAAGATTATAGTGAATCCGACCACTGGTCTCTAGATATGGCTCAACTTCATTTAATGTAAGTTGAAGTGGTTTTTATTTTATCATCTTTCAGACAAAAATGTAATGTATTTAAAAAACAAATACAACAAGTGTAATACTTAGTGTTGGTCATTTTAACAACCTTCGGTACACAATTTATTCAACACTATGCACAAGCAAGCAGCACTCAAATTTTCTTACATTTCTGTGAAATGGGTGACTAATTAGGAAAATTAGGGGTATATGGGTGACTAATTCAAAAGGAAAATATCCTTAACAGTCCAATTATTTGGTGTTTTATGAACAACAGTCTTTAAGATTATGACGGAGTATGTCAAGAATTAATAAAGCATGGCAAGAATTCATCAGAGAAGAAGAAAAGTGAGCAAAACTGAAGGTGAATGATAGGGCCTGCTAAGAGGAACTGTGTACAAACAACACAAAACTACTGCAGCAAAGTGACAGCAAACCTCAATATTCACCTTGAAGACCCTGTTTTCTCAAAAACAGACCAGCGAGAGCTTCACAAAGCCAACATCCATGAAAGAGCTGCAAATGCTAAAACATTAATCACAGGTACCAATGCTAAAATGCAAAAAAGATGGAGTCATGATCATGAAACCTGAACAGCTGGAGCACCAACATCTGTCCTGGCCAGACAAATCAACTTATCTTAACTTTGAATATCATCAAACCACTGTGGACAGTTTTGGAGAGAAGACTGAGAACCAGATTTCCTCCTTCAACATCTCTGAAGCAAATGGCAGATGTTCAAATAGACAAAAGTCCATTGTAGACTATTCACGAGGCGTATGAATCTATTCTAAGACGGTAGGAAGCTGTATTACAGATGGTAGCGAAACACCTTAATAAAGAAATATTGCATATTTCCTATATGTAGCATATACTCATACACACTTATAAAATCACATTACATGCTGCACATTCTTAAATTTCTGTCCACCCTGATGTTCTCTTTAGTTGTCATCAAGCCACCACCATTCGCACCACAAAGCCCTTATACGGGTGTCTCTGTAGGCCACGGTAATGACAACTGTTAGAAAGATCAAATGGTCTCAGCCACGTTGCATTACACTGTGTGAGAGAGAGGAAGTGAATGAGAAAAAAGATAAAAACGGGTTAGTTAAAGGTACAGGTTTTCCTTTTTCTTTTTTTTTAAAAGAGCGGTTACGTTACTTATGGGAAAGAGGAGGGTCTATGAAGGCAAATGTTAAAGACACACCTGGGAGTTCACACGTGCACCGCACGCAGCGAGAGCGTGGTGGGAGTATTGACGGAGCTGTCAGTTATAAATGGGTGGGATCAAGCGGAGGATTTTGGAAAGGGGGTGTAAAGGCATCTTTCGACTTGCATTCGTAATGTGAGAAGGGGGAGGTGGGCTTTTCTGGGTAAACGTAAAGGCTACTCGAGTTCTTCCGTGGAAATGTGACACGTTGACTGTTGACAGTGCCAACGGTACTGCAGTATGCTTCTGTTTGCTAGAGCTGATTGGCTTTGGAGATACAGCCAAAGCTGCAACCCTATTCATACTGTCTCGTGCCTGGATTTACTACATAGTGAGCGAGAGGCCCACGCTGCCAGACTGAACGCAGCCCGTTTCTAATTCTCTAGTCTAAACACTTCTTTCTGGAATTCTGAAGCACACATAGTTCTGAACACAGTTAAGCTTTAGGCTGTAGCACACTTTATGAAAATATTTAAAAAGATCAAGACAAAATCGCAAACTAATCGTCTGACTGGATGTGCGGTAAACCGCTGCTGATGAAACATTTAACTGCCCAACTTAGCTTTCAAACGGAAAGGGAGAAAAAGAACAGCCAGCACAATGCAGCCGGCACACTTCCTCATTCTAAGCCCGCGCTTCTCGCTCTCTCGGCTCTCCTCTGAAGGAGGCTTTCTGTGAGGAATGCGTTTGGAAGACTGCCAGTGTTTTTTCATAGTGCGGGAACAGGCCCTCCCTTTGTCAGAACTGTACGCCATTGTAGTATTCTCTGCCAGCTGCCGCGCCGCGACCTGATTGGCTGCCGTTTCGCGCGCTTCCCCTTCTCTCACAGCCGAGCAGGAGAGAACAAAAGGTCAATGAGTCCGCTGCGCTGAGGGGAGGGACCTCATGTGATACTCCATCTCTCGCTCTCTCTCTTGCATGCTCACTGACACTTGTTCCAGAAGCATCTACAAATGAGCCTACTTTGAAAAAGGTTTTTTTTTTCTCTCTGTCATACAAAAACATACAGGTTAAATATGCTTCTGTTTAAGGAAAAGGAAATATTTATAGACAGATAGAGCAATAGAACGATAGATAGATAAAACAAAAGATAGATAAAATGATGGAAGGACAAGTAGATGGATGGATGGATAGAGCAAAATAAAAATAGAAAAATAGAATGATAGAAAGGCAGAACGTTAGAACAGCAGAATGATAGAACAAAGCAACAAAAGATAGAATGTTAGAATGATAAATAAAATGATAGGAACGAACGGATAGGTAATATGATGGATGGATGGACGGATCTATGGACAGAAATGACAGAATGACAAAAATAACTATTTATAGAACCATAGATAGATAGAACGATAGACAGTATGATAGATAGAACAAAAACACAATAGAATGATAGGTGTAACAAGAGAAAAGTAGACGGCATGTTAGAAAAGTAGAATGATAGAACGGAACAAGAGAAAGAGATAGAATGTTAGATAGAATGATAGATAAAATGATAGAATACATACAATAGATATATACAACCACAGATCGATAGATAGAACTCTAGATAGAACGACAGAATGACAGAGCAATAGAATGATAGACAGACAGACAGACAATATGATAGATAGACAGACAGACAGACAGACAGACAGACAAGATGATAGAAAGACAGATAGACAGACAGACAAGATGATAGATAGACACAGACAGACAAGATGATAGACAGACAGACAGACAGACAAGATGATAGATAGACAGACAGACAGACAGACAGACAGACAAGATGATAGATAGACAGACAGACAGACAGACA
>NW_015552615.1:3923423-3923595 GCF_001515605.1 Sinocyclocheilus anshuiensis | reverse complement strand
GACAGACAGACAGAAAGATAGATAGACAGACAGACAGACAGACAGACAAGATGATAGACAGACAGACAGACAAGATGATAGATAGACAGACAGACAGACAGACAGACAAGATGATAGAAAGACAGACAGACAGACAGACAGACAGACAAGATGATAGAGACAGACAGACAAG
>NW_015552615.1:3911098-3922978 GCF_001515605.1 Sinocyclocheilus anshuiensis | reverse complement strand
AGACAGACAGACAGACAAGATGATAGATAGACAGACAGACAGACAGACAAGATGATAGACAGACAGGCAGACAGACAAGATGATAGACAGACAGGCAGACAGACAAGATGATAGACAGACAGGCAGACAGACAAGATGATAGACAGACAGGCAGACAGACAAGATGATAGACAGACAGGCAGACAGACAAGATGATAGACAGACAGGCAGACAGACAAGATGATAGACAGACAGGCAGACAGACAAGATGATAGACAGACAGACAGACAAGATGATAGATAGACAGACAGACAAAATGCTAGACAGACAGACAGACAGACAGACAGACAGACACATAGACAGATGGACAGACAGACAGACAGACAGACAGACAAAATGCTAGACGGACGGACGGACAGACAAACAGACAAGATGATAGACAGACAGACAGACAGACAGACAGACAAAATGCTAGACAGACAGACAGACAGACAGACACATAGACAGATGGATAGATAGACAGACAGACACAAAATGCTAGACGGACGGACGGACGGACAGACAGACAGACAGACAAAATGCTAGATGGACAGACAGACAGACAGACAAAATGCTAGACGGACAGACCGACAGACAAAATGCTAGACGGACAGACAGACAGACAGACAGACAGACAAAATGCTAGACGGACAGACAGACAGACACATAGACAGATGGATAGATAGATAGACAGACAAAATGCTGGACGGACGGACAGACAGACAGATAGATAGACAGACAAAATGCTAGACAGACAGACAGATAGATAGTCAGTCTTTCTTTGGTTTGACTGTATCAGGTGAGAGCAAAAGGCAGACAGACAGATATTGGTTTGTGTCAGGTGAGATTGTTAGGACTGAGTCCTCAGTAAGATCAGCTGGAGCTGAAGTATCACTGAACTATCACTGAACTAGAGCAGCACAGCTCCCGTGTGGGAGTCTGGTTTTCGGTATCGAGGCAACAACACGCTCCTGACTAACATTACAGAGGCCTCTAGTGGTTAAGTGGCACCATGACGACACACGGCTATTATTTTACAGTACATTCACTGACTGGCAGCGTCTATTAAAGGACCTTTATTTTTCAGGCTCCATTGTGAAGATGTTGTTTGAAGTCTGAGAGGGAACATGTAACTCAAGAAGCACAGAGAGGTGGTGAGGGCTCCTGGGGATATGCCAAACTTCATTACCTCAGCATGACACACACACACACACACACACACACACGTCCATGTGGCACCAACTAACACCATCAGAGTGTGTGGCACTGTAACTGAACACACAGAACGGCCTCCTCATTCACGTGGCACAGGCTTGCAATAGGCTCCGTTACCATGGTTACCACAGACACTGGATACAAGGCCAGCTGCATTTTGGCGGGAAAATTCCCTCGGAAAAAAAAAAGCTTTTGTGTACTTTTATATTCTTTGTACTGAAAAGAGGCGAAGAGATGATCTCATTTCAACTGTGAGGGGGAAGCAAACAGGACATTTTTTTTCCTCTTCATTATTGTTTGTAATATTCACAAAGTGTTTGTAATACGCAAAGATTTTACCTTTACAAAAAATGCTGTGGTGATGGTACCACAGTATAGTAATGGTATCAGAATCAGAATCAAAATCAGAATTAGCTTTATTCGCCAGGTGTGCAAACACACGAAAAAGTCCTTGTTTGTGCGGGTGAGGAGTCGTAGTTCGTCTGATTTATTTGCTAGGGAGCGGAGATTCGCCAGATGAATGCTCGGCAGCGGAGTCCTAAAACCGCGCTGTCGGAATTTCACGAGCGCGCCGGCGCGTTTCCCTCGCTTGCGTCGCCTGGAGCGCTTGTATAGGAACGCAGCTCCTCCAACTAAAATGTCCAGTAAAACATGTGAATGCTCAAATGTCGGCAGAAAGTTATTTGGTGTGCTATTTCTGATGTCCAGGAGTTCGTTCCTAGTAAAGCTGATCGGGAAAAAATTGCTCAAGACAGGACAAACAAACAAAAAAAGTACAAGTACCAAGTAGCGACAAACCATGTCGCTACTATCAGCATATAGTGCTGATAGTACAATTAGTGCTGATTTGTGAACAATTCGTTCACAAATCAGACATCTTTACCTCTCTTATGAACATGACAAGGAGAGCTTAGGTGGATGTTAGAGAAAAATTATTTAAATGTAGGTCTATATAGTATACAGAGCAGTATATAGTATCAGCTACTAATACCATGCACTTACAATAGAGTACCAAAAAGTACCATGGTAATACCATTTATGATAACAGTACTACGGTGTTCTTGGACATACCATGGAGTACAATATATAAACCATGGTACTTGATTTTCATTACCGTCATATATTTCAAAGTATTATAGTACTATAGTACATTTTTGTAATACTATGGTATTTTGGAAATTAACAGTACTATGGTATTCTTGGACATACTGTAGAGTACAATATATGAGCCATGAATTTCATTACAATGGTATATTATTTCAAAGTACCATAGTACTACCATCTGATACTATCACTGTACCATGGTATAGTTATTTTTGTTGTTGTTTTTAAGTGACAGAATAATTACATACCATGGCCTTACCACAGTATCAGAGGGTAATACTATGGTATTAAAATCAAATGGCACTAAAATTCATATAACATATAAAATTCATATATATGGTACACCATGGTGCTACTATGGTACTATTTTATAAGCGTGGTAAGCTAAATATTTTGCAATGCAACCATGTAAGAACAATCTTACACAGTCATATTTGTCAATCTGCTAATTTAATTAAACAGAATTTATGGTCACATTGTGTCACAATGAGAAACACATGAAACGTGTCACTGTATCAGGCGTTATCGCAATTTGAGGAATTGTTAACACAATTTTAGGAAGGGTGTAATAAAACACACTCCATTGACAAACTGACAAACCGCCTTTTTCAACCTGGGATGAAGTCCAAGAGCTGTTCCTGATATGACACTGCTTACCCACAATGACTGCAGGACATTTACCGATTCACACTTCAAACATAACTGTGGCTACATATTAACACATTTACTGTACAGTAAGTATAATAGCCAAGTCATAGCACAGTTTGTGCTGAATAGGTTGGCAAACAGAAAACATGCGCAAGGCTCAAAGGGTTAGTTAATCTAACGGTTAGGGTCGTAAAAGCATTTCCTCCCTGTAGGTGTGGATTGCAACAGATGCTTTAGGGGGTAAACTCTCATTCATACAGATATAATTCTCAGATTATGAGTAGGCGATCTTTACAAAGACTTAAAGGGACAGACTACAAAAAAAAAGAAAGATTTGTCATCATTTACTCACCCTCATGTTGTTCCAAATCCATCTTTCTGTCTCCTGTGGAAAACAAATGCAGAAAATATGAACGTTTCACTTTTCGATGCAATTATAAATCAATTGTTGCTTAAACTTTGAAGCTTTGAAAACAACAAAAGGACCATAAAACTGGTTTATGAGACTCATACACTGTATTTCAAGTCTTCTGAAGACATACGTTAGCTTTGCAAGAGAAACAGAGCGAAATGCACGTCTTTTTTCACTGAAACTCTAAATCCAGTTTTAAACTGTAAACCTGATCAACCAATTCACCGAAAAAACTAAACCAAAATTAGACTTGAAAAAACAATTCGTTCACAAATCAGACATCTTTACCTCTCTTATGAACATGACAAGGAGAGCTTAGGTGGATGTTAGAGAAAAAATATTTAAATGTAGGTCTGTTTCTCACACAAAGATTTAACATGACTTTATAAGATGCACAAGTTATATTGACCACTTTTATGGCACTTTTGAGGCTTTAAATACACAGACTACTTTCTTCTAAACAGACATAACTGTGATTTTACAGTCATCATGTGAGTATATATTTAGCAACATAACCAAGTGTGAGAGAAGTCATCCACAAATTAGATTCGGATGCCTCATGATGCCCTCACACTCACATGTACAAACACACAAACATGCAAGTGTTCACAAAAACAAGGCCGAAAAGTAACTCTACAGTGACTCAAGTGACGTCAAACTCTCAACAGCTTTCTAAAATCAAGTGTGCATGACATGCTTATGTACACTACCCTTCAAAAGCTTGGGATCAGTACGATTTTTTTTAAAGAAATCAATACGTTTATTCAGCAAGAATACATTAAATTGATCAAAAGTGACAGTAAAGGCATTTGTATTGTTACATAAGTTCTATCTTGAATAAATTACGTTCTTTTTAACTTGATCAAAGAATCCTGAAAAAAATGTATCCATGGTTTCCACAAAAATATCTGATTTCAGAAGCGTGTTTTCTACGAAAATGATTACCATTAAAGTGTGCATTGATTTCTGAGACTGAAATCACAGTTGTTTTGTCTCCTCATCAGTCATGAGAAAGTGTTTTGTCCAGCAGCATTTTTAAAGCCAATTTTGACACAGACGCCGGCGTGATGCGGCGATCAGGAGGAGATGAGGGCAGCATCACGCGGTGCGTCAGAGATCACGGCCATGACCAATCACAGATGCTGGCACAACTACAGAAGACACAACCAGACACAAGTTTATCAGGACCGCCTAATGAGGAGGAGGGAGGAGAAAGAAAGAAACAGAAAGCATGCCGTGGGCACTCAACTTTAGCTCTGGCACAACTTAATGGGATAGATCAGCCAAAATGTTCAATTCTGGCATCTTCTATTCAACCTCATGTTGTTCCCTAGGAGTTTCTATCTTCCATGGAAAATGAAGGGAGATGTTTTGAAGAATATCCAAGCTGCTGATTTACATGTAGTAAAAGTGAATAGCTAATAACATGACAGATAAGTACAATAAAAAGTAAAGCATAAGAGCAGCACAATTTTAGTATTTTTAATCTCTCTCTCTATATATATATATATACTGTATATATAGCACATGAATTTAAAAATGAATAAAAATGAATAAATATATATAAATAGTGAGTCTATGATAAAATAATAAGTAAAGCAATAAATATATATAAATTAAAGTACTTTTATTGCACTTTTATTATTTTATTTTTTTATGTGCTTTTGTCACTTTGATCTGTTTTTGTAAAATATTTCTGTTTAGCTTTAATGTTATGGTATTAGGTTACTCTTTAGTAAGGTTTTTATTTGTTAACATTAGTTAATTAGTTAACATGAACTAACAATGAAAAGTACTGCTAAATCATTTAATCTTTCATTTCAACATTTACTAATATTAAAATCAAACGCTGTATCATTATTTAATAGACCTTAGCCGACATGAACTATAAATGAACAATGCTATTTTTTTTTATAATCTAACATTAACAAAATTAATAAATACTGTAATAAATGTATTGTTCACAGTTCATGTTATTAATGCATTAACTAATGGGACCTTAATGTAAAGCGTTACCATTTTTGTTTCAGTTTAAGTAATTGTACTTCGACTTAAACTTATTTCAGTTAGTTAGAAAGACAACATTTCTAATTTTCATTACTGAAATTTTCATTTCATACGTAAAACGTAAAAATGACACACTATTGCATGGCTTCAGACTTTTTTGGTTCTTGACATTTCCTTGTCACCATATATTTTATTAAAAAAAAAGAAGCATGAACATTAATCAAAACACCTCCATTAAAGTTCCACTCAAGAAAGCAAATCATAGGTTTGTACTGACATGAGGGTGAGTAAATGACAAAAATCTAATTCTTCTGTGAACAAAACCTTGAATCAGCCTATGGAGTCAACACTACTGAATGTTATTGCTTGAGTTACAAAAGACATGTGAACGTGTCATAGGTTGATACTCTCATGGACAGATCCGAACACACAGACCAAGGTCGCAGTCGCATGAATTTACTTAAACGTTATTAAGGGAAATCCCAAGGGAAGTGAGGCAGGTGTTTTTAGTTTAGTGTAAAACATACATGAAAAGAGAAAGAAGCAGGATAACTGGAGTAAAGTTCAAGTTCAGGGCTGTTTGGAGTGTGTGTGTTTTGTGGTTTAGGAAGCTTGTGGATAACCTAACGTTCTGGAAGTCAGTACACGAGCCTCAGTAATGGGATGGAATCTCACTGACTCACTCTCCCTTTTAAACACACACAGTAATGGGATGGAATCTCACTGACTCACTCTCCCTTTTAAACACACACAGTAATGGGATGGAATCTCACTGACTCACTCTCCCTTTTAAACACACACAGTAATGGGATACACACACACACACACACACACACACACACACACAGAGAGAGAAACTCCAATGTTAGAAGCTAGAGCACTCACCTCTTAACTAATCCCAAATGGAGAAAGAAAACAGGATTACATAAAAGGTCAACAGATGGAGTAAGAAAAACATAAACAAAGAAACAGGGCAAATTGATTGCGGTTACTTTTATCTTTAGTCAGGTGTGACTCATTTAATTGCGGTCAATATCCCTTCAGCTGCAATCTGATGCAATCTATTAAAATGCTAATGTTACCAAGATATTACTATGGCACCAAAACATATTTTAATGTTCAAGTCGCACTTAAAAATGTTTGCATGTCAAAACATTGAATAACAAATTATATAACCAAATGGCAACTGTAAACAAACTATGATTTTCTCATTGCTAACTAACTAGTGTAAAGGTGATTTTAGCACCTTATTTAATATTATTACTATTATATATGTATGTGTGTGTGTGTTAAAGTATGTTTATGTTGATATATACGGTGTATTTATGTATATTTTATCATTAAAATCTTCTATTTGTGAACTAACTTACTTAGTTCTTTGTATCTGATTCAACGCCTTTTAGTTTTAGATATTTTTAAGCGTAGTGGAAGTGTACAAATTCACATTAGGGGGCCACTGTAACTATTCAACTACAATATTAAGTAAACACACTGGCTACTAGTGTTCATCACTGAGTGATTATCCACAGACCTCCTCCTCTTTTTACAGTAAATCAGCATTTTCCTCTCCTCCTAACAGCTGACAGGAAATGTCGGAATAAAATAAATCGTTTTGACATGACCACTTACATTGGATTCATGCCCCTCCCGGTCGTTGTTCCTGGAAGTGACGAGGGATGGAAGCTTCCTCCGCGGCTCGCAGCGCCCTCTGGCGTTCGCTGCCTGAACTGATGAAGGTGAGTCCGGCAGTCCGCATGCTGCAATCACTCAGCAATACCGAGCGCATTTAGGTCAGATGAGATCACCGAATTATCGTGACCGGTGAAGTCACACGGTTTCGATAAAATGCTCAGTCACCGTGATACAGAAGAGTCGTACGAATGCCAGTGAGGCTGTTGTTTGTGTGAGTGACTGACGCATCTGTATCATCCAGTGCCTCAGATAACATCAGGACAAGTACATCAGCAGCTGCATTTTTATCGCACACAATTCAACAATATCACCTTATAAATCTAAAAATAAGTGAAGAGTTATTAATATCGGCATAAAATGCTTAGGATCGCAAAAAAAAAAATCTAAATTACTAACATGATGCAAAGGCTGAATAGAACAACTAACATAAATGCACAAACACCACATGAAACAAACTTTGATTAACGTTACTGTAAAATGAGTAAAAATACCTTAGTTTCGACGCACTTCTTTCCATGGGGAGGGTTTACACTTCTATGTCAGGAACCGATATTTGAAATTGAAAAAACAAAAACCGTGTTTGTCTCCTCAGATTTGATATAAATGAGCGTAGTATAGTACATTGCCATGATTTTGAATGCTTTAGAATGTTCCCATGATCTTTGTAACCCCGTCACAGTTTTAAAATGACCCTGGACTGTGGGAATCCTGGGACTCCTAAAAGTTGAGCAAATAAACATTTTGCAGGCATATGCAATTACATTTTAAGAGACAACAAATCAATTTTAATTTCTATTGAATAAAATGATCTTGCTCTGGTTGTCAATCAGGTCCGCAGTCGACTAGTCGCCTCTGGCTTGCTTAGTTGGGGACACTTCATTTCCAGCGATACCGTTGACTTGATTGCAAAGATACTATTTAAACTGAGCTGGATGTTGACATCACTGAATTCAATGATGAACTGTCTTTAACTGAAAAATTTGTGTTTACTATTGTCATTTTGCATTATTGACACTATTTTCCTAATTAATGCTGTTCAGTTGCTTTGACACAATCTGTATTGTTAAAAGCGCTATATAAATAAAGGTGACTTGACTTGACTTGACTAGTAAATAAAGTACATAGCCTAAGTGAAGTAAATTAATGTCAATTGTAAGTAAATGCAGTAAATGCTAAATCCTGACACTAACCCTAGACATGAATAAATAATACAGGTAAACAAGTAAATATTAAGTAAAGAAAATCTAACTTAACTAAAATTATTTTTTAAAAATTACATAAAATTCTAAATGATATACATATTTTTCATTATTTTTAAGCATATATACAAATGTATGGATTATAAATTAAAATAGTTTGTACAGTAAACGAAACAGGGACACGCATTTCCTTTTGAACATTCTTATTTTTCTAACTCATTCCATGTCGTTTGTGGCTTCAGCATGACTACAGACATGAGGGAGAGTAGCAGATGATGATGATGTCTAAACATGGAGAGATGTTTCTCTCTCACTCACTAACTCACACACACACACAGCTCTGTCACCTCTCACAAGTCCACACAAACTTGACGTCAACATTACAGCTTGTTCAGATTTCAAATCCAGCACTAATTAGGGCCTGTTCATTACATAAGACTGATCTCAACCTCACTCTGCTGTAGCAGGAAAGTGTATCAAACCTACAATCCTAAAAGGACTGTTTTGTTGGAAAGGAGTTGGTACTGACATTAGTTTTTATATTAATACTCCTAGCTGTCGTGTTGTTTGATAACTGTAAACAGTTTGCTATTACTATTGCTCATTGAGAAGTGTGATATTACTCTTCAAAATGATCAGAATCACAATTCTAAAGTTTGGGTTCTGTAAGACTTTTAAATGTTTCTGAAAGAAGTCTCTTCTGCTCAGCAGGGCTGCATTTATTTGATCAAAAATGCAGTAAAAGCTGTAATATAGTGAAATATTATTACAATTGAAACCGTTTTCTATTTTTGTTTGAAAATGTATTCCTGTGATTCAAAGCTGAATTTTCAGCATCATTACTCCAGTTTTCAGTGTCACATGATCCTTCAGAAATCATTCTAATGTTGATGTGCTGTTTAAGAAACATTTCTTACTATTAATGTTGAAAACAGTTGTGCTGCTTAATATTTCTGTGGAAACATAGTTTTCACAGGATTATTTAATAAATAGAAAGTAAAAAGAACAACATTTATTTGAAACTGAAATCTTTTGCAACATAATAAATGTCTTTACTGGAACTATTGATCAATTTAATGCATCCTTAATTAATAAAAGTGTTATTTCTTTATAAAATCTCGCTTACCCAAACGTTTAAACAGTATACAATTTTACCTACCATACAATAACAATTGCATAGCAAAAATGCTAAAAACCAATCAAAAACAACACATAGCAACACCCTGATAACCACCTACATTTACAACAGAGCTTTCTAGTGGCTTATTGCTTTAATGACTACTAAAGTCCCAAAACAGATTTCAAAATGTCAATGGAGAAGAGACTGGTTCACAATAATTATGGTTTCTTCACTTTAATTTGACATTCATCCCTTTCCATTGATGTTTGTATCATGAAATGGTCTAGCACAGTGTTTCTCAACCAGGGGTCCGTGGACCCCTAGTGGTCCTTGACGTAAGGCCAGGGGGTCCGTATAAAGTATGAATTTTTGTATACATTTTGTATATTTTGACATGACATGTTCCCATGAAAGAAAAATCCAATATAGCTGATGATATAATGGCCATGATGATATGGTCAACTAACTTGAATTATACTTGACTGCATTTGGTCCTCACAAAGACACAAATGATACATAGATGAGTCAGTTTTGTTCTGGGGGTCCTTGAGGATGGTTCTGAATTGGACTGGGGTCCGGTGCACCAAAAGGTTGAGATTCACTGGTCTAGCATACAGAATGCATCAGATCAAATGAAGGACTCAAAAAGTGAGAATGTTAACAAAAAATAACAAAAAAAACAAAAACACTCCTTTGGGTAAATTCCTTTCATTCCACCTTTTGATCTTGCAAGTTTAACATTTTGGCTCAAGCTGGAAGATAAATCACTGTAACAGGCAGCACTCATTATGATCCAGCCATCGCTATATCTCAGCAAAGAAAACTTCAACACAGATTAAAGCAGCACTAATAGCAATGCAGATTAGTGGAGTAACACCTCGGTCAGCTCACCTTTCAGAGTAAAACCATATTCTTTTACACTCCAGGAGCGCCGTACAGCAGCTGCAAGCGAATCCTACAGTAAAAGGCCTGAGGAGCATTGTGTCAGCAACGTCTCTGGCCATGTCTAAATCACTGAAGAGAGACTAAACAATTGAGCATTCAGATGGAGAGGGGGGTGAGAAATCCTAGACACAGCTCAGACAGGTGTGAAGTAACCCTAGATTGAGAATAACCTGAAAAGTATACAAAAAACGGGGGCGGTGAAAAAAACAATGCGGTAAAATATGAAGAAACAACTTTTGCAGCAGGAGTGAAAGTTCAAAGCATGACAGATATGATAAATTATAAGACATCAAAGAGAGTACAGATGCCCGCGAAAAATGCCATCAGACCGCAGAAGTGCTTCTGGATATCAGGTTCATTACATTCAGCATCATACTGAGATGAATACTTTCCTTATTAGAGCTAGAGGTGCTAAAAATGATGTAATTAAACCGGTTATTAAATATGTTAAAGGCACTGGTGATGCACTTCAACTTGAAAGCAAACGTCCAGCATTGGCTTTCATTTAAGAAAACAAAAACAGAACCACTTTAAAAGATTCTTGAGATCTGAGCCTTGACAGAAGTCTTTCAACGTGAAAAGACAAGTATACCCTACATTTCCATTGAATAAGCTTTACTTAACTTGGTGGAGGGATGGGACACTTTGATTTCAAACAAAGGCGGCAACTTGCAACAGAACAAATTCGATCTATAAACCTAATGCAACCATTCACTTTCTTTTCTGGTAATAATAAATGAGTTTAAGGAAGTTTTTTAATTCTAAGACATACAAAAAAAAAAAAAAAGCTCAAAGTCATGGGCCAAAAGTTTGAGGTTTTATGAATTAAGTCTTTATAAATCCTCCAGGAGAGCCGATTTATGCGCATCAACAGGGCTACAGCATCAAAGCTTTGGTAAACAAACGATTAAAAATGATTCAGAATCAAACAGGTTGAATAAATAACCACAGTGATGCATTCGTAAACTCTCACAGTCATAAGCAACACAAATAAGATCCACTATTCCAGTCCTTCATTCATCCACCCAATCACATCGCTCCTTCCCTTCCTCCATTCCTTTCATTGGCTTCATTCGGCATCCAGTCATTGGGCGGATTAAAGGCAGTGGTGCAGTTTTCTGTTACCCTAAACTGTACAAAAATAGACGCCTAGTGCTGCTTTATCTAATTTCGAAAACAAACAAGAAAACAAAATGAATAATAATACAACAGTCTTTCAATTGTTTCGCTAATATATACAGAAGTTTTTGATCTCTAACCAGAAGGCTGAGTGCTTTATCCTTGCGAATACGACATAAACAAATAACTTTAATATATCTTAAGCTCCAATGCTCAATCTAGATCTCTAAAGACATATATATATATATATATATATATATAATGTCGTCATGGAGGAGTGGAAGAGGACCCCAGTGGCAACCTGTGAAGCTCTGGTGAACTTCATACCCAAGAGGGTTAAGGCAGTGCTGGAAGATAATGGTGGCCACACAAAATATTGACACTTTGGGCCCAATTTGGAC
>NW_015552615.1:3905875-3910264 GCF_001515605.1 Sinocyclocheilus anshuiensis | reverse complement strand
TATATATATATATATATATATATAGGTTTACATATATATGTAAAGCACACAGCCTGCAGAATTAACTTTAATTTATTGAGAGGCAACATTTGCACAGACACTGCAAAACGGTTGTTCTTCGCGCACAGTGAAGTTAAATCGAACGTCTTTTCATGTGGCAGGAGTCGCGCATTAGTCAACCGTTTTGCCCCCACTTAAAAACAAAAAAAAAAAAATTATGCAAACCTCAACAATAAAAGGCATGAAAAAGTTGCTAAACGAAAAGAAGGCAAAGGCAACCGTAAAAAGTCACAGATGAATTCAAAGAGCGGGAAAAAGAAAATCAGTTGAGATGGTTGGGGGTGATTAAAGGCGCCGAACGGTCATTGGTTAGTGTCCGACGTAGTTTGACTCTTCGGATCATACTCAACATGTCACCTCCACTGCCTGGATCAGGAACGCCGTCGACATGATCCACGCCAGGCTGAGCAGAATTGATCTTCCCGCTTTCAGTGGGCAAGCTGGAATTGTGAGCTGCCATGTTTTGAATCTGCTGCTGATTTTGATGTTGCTGCCGTTCGAGTTTCTGCTGCAGCTCTTTTTGATGTATCTGTTGATATTGCGGCTCCTGTGGTTGGTTATACTGCTGTTGGTGATTGTACTTTTGGTGATTATATTGCTGTTGATTATATTGTTGTTGTTGATGATATTGCCTCTGTTGCTGTTGGTGCAGTGCATACTGCTGTTGCTTGCTCATTTGATACAGTGGCTCTGTGCCACCCACTGGTGGCTGCCCAGGGAACATGGAATAGTATGGAGGCGGCATTGCACTCAGACTCTGAGTGGACGTACAGAAATTATGTCTGGTGTGAACCAGATCAGAACCAGATACCCTGTTACTCTGCATCACCCCAGGAGGGCACATGGTCTCCTCACTGCAGCTTAGGCCGGCGGTGGAAACAGATGCCTTCAGCGGCACCTAAGAGCAGGATGAAAGTTTTCTTATTAATTCTATAACAATGGCAACATAAAAACATACAGCCTCTTTTTAACATGAAACAAAAATTAAAAAAAGCTAAGCAAATACATCTAAAATATTGTGAACATTCAATAATTGGGAAACAAATTACAAAATCAAATTGGGATTTCCTTCAAAACTTGAAATATAAAGGAACTTCACCAAGAACAAAAAAGATTCCGATTTAAATTCATACAGGATTTGATTCTTATTTAATTTTAGAGTCCTAATGGATCAGAACCCTACTTGTATTTCATTACTTTAACACATACTTCAATACATTAATAATAATATACTGGATATACACTAACATTTAAAAGTTTGGTATTGGCAAGATAAAAAATAAATAAATAAAAAATCTTGCATTCAACATGGCAGACAACGATCTGATTTTAAAAAATACAGTAAAAACAGTAATATTAAATATTACTCCAATTTAAAATAACTTATCTATTTTAAAAATGTAATTTTTTGCAAAGCTGAATTTTCAGCATCATTACTCCAGTCTTCAGTGTCACATAATCCTTCAGAAATCATTCTAATATTCTGGAAACCAGGACATTTTTCAGGATTCTTTTCGAATAGAAAGTTCAAAAGAACAGAATTGATTTGAAATAGAAATATTTTGTAAAACTATAAATGTCTTTAGTTTTACCTTTGATCAATTTAATGCATTCTTGTGGAATAAAAGTATTAATTTCTTTCAAAAAAATAAATAAATAAATAAATTTACTGACCCAAAACTTTGAACAGTAGCGTGTGCTGTAAGTGCATTAAAATCCAGAAAGAAAGGTATTTTTATGTCCTGTGGGGGCACTGGCGCTGGAATAATAATAAAAAAAAAAAAAATCCCAATCCTTCAAGATTGGTTCCAAATGATGCTAGATATTCCAGCAGGTCTCGTTTACACTGTTTAAGAATTTTCTGAGTAGAATTTTAATAGATGAAGGACCTGTGGTGTGGAGATGGGGATAGGCACTCCTCCACTGATGGTACCACGGCGGATGTTGGGCTTGCTGGAGGGTTTACGGCGGATGGTGGCCGTGTGGGGTCCTATAGGCTCCGGATCCATCAGCAGACTGACGGTAGAAGCTGGCCTCTTGCTTTGAAACATTTTGCGGTAATTGAGACCCAAGTCGCTGTTGCGAGGAATCGTGGAAGATCTATCAAATTCAGACTGGCTGTGGGCATCCTCGCCTCCATGCAGGGAGATGTAATCATAGTCTGAAAGAGAGAGAAACACAAAATGAGGAGAGTCACACACTGTGACAATGCTGAATGACAGCACTTCTATATTGTCTTGAGAAAAAAATTAAATTCAAACATATGACAGTGGAAGAAAACACAACAGCTGTTCATTATGTCTCAAAATGTCAGGGCTTAACAATAAAGATGGCCCAACTTTGTGAGAGTGTTTCGGACAGGACAGTGCATGAGTTTTTATACCTTGCAAACTTAACTTGCCTTTTGTGATGTTTTTAACACTGTTGAAAGATAGCATTATCTAGTTGTTCAATTTTTAATTAGTAAGATGTTTAAATTAAACCTACAAATAGGGTTGGGTATCGTTTGGGTTTTGTTCGATACCGGTGCCAAATCGATACTTTTAAAATGGTTCCGGTGCCTAAACCGGTACTTATAAAAAATAAAAAATCCCCCAAAAATGATGGATTGGCCATTAGCATTATAAACACATGATGTCGGTTTCATTCATACTGGACGCCAGAGGGCGCCCTCGCACAGAAAATCCACATATCCAGTCACAGAAGTAGCGGAACTCATGACCCTCCAGGAAATCCCTTATATGGACAAAGGCGCCACTATTATAGCTGTAACCGATGTAAGAAAAATGATGAGGACGATGTCATGCACACTGGTTACAGCTCCGTTTCATTTGAGCAAAATTATCACAGGGTTTTTGCTTGTTAAAAAAAAACAGGAGTGTTTAAATTTGGAAAATGTTTCTAGGGTTTGGAAAAGGTAATCAAGAACCATCACAACCAACGGGAGCGCCCAATATTGATCATTGAACTATCTGCAATTTGACGTTTCACCATAGAACACATACAACATAGCATCATGCATTGGCACATAATTAGAAAGATACAAACACAAACGGCAGTTTTAAAAGTTACATCCCAAATCAAACCAGAGTATGCAATGACTAAATCTCCATCATGCATTTGTTTAGTTAAAGCCTTATCCTTCTCATCAAGACCCTGTTGAGCTTTAACAATGTGGTTATCTTTCCTTTGCATTAATGACATCAGCATATCATCCAGTTTTGGTAACTCAAAATCAAATTCAGGAATTTCTTCCACAAAGCCCAATTGTTCCTCTGGTTTTACTGACATTGCCTGTTGGGTGGTGTTTACATATGGAAAATTATAATTTCCTATAGACCAGGTTGATTCAGGGGTCATACAAAATGAAGTATCATTAATTGGACAGAATGTCTGGTTATTATCAATAAAAATGGAGAAGTGATTTAGAGTTGTTGTAATACATGTTCTCTTGTCTGACACTATTACCCTAGTAAAATTATTGTGAAGATTAGTTAAATTAATTTCACACAATTCATAGCTATTCTGGGGTGCTCTACACAATGGTTGTTTTTTAAAAGCATCACACTCACAGATAAACCCAAATGGAGTTTTGTCACTTGCATTCGTGTCTATTCCTCGCCATTCCCCTGATGACAACTGAGTGACAAATCTGGGTAGATCCTTCCTTTCTTTCAACACATTCTCTTGTAGTACTCCCAGATTTTCTACACTTAGAACTTCCCGCATGTAAATGAAGTTTCGTCTTAAATGTAAATTGCGGATAACAATGAAAGTGATAGCCTTCCGTTTCCACGTCTTTGATCGTCTTTCAGGTGGAAACAACCAAATGTTCAGGTGATAGGATTACCTAGAATCCCTAGCAATTATATTCAAGAACCCTTTTGGTCAGCAGATGGTTCTTGATGGCCTACTGCCGCTCCCACGCTATAGGTGACGAAGTAACGTTCCGGAGATACTATTTACAGAAAGAATTATCTCTATGATAATTAAGCTCTTTGTAGAGAAAGGAGAATAGTTTAATTTGGAGTGGAAGTTTGGTCGAGGCAGACTATAATTTTTTACACCGAGTACACAGAACATATAAACGTTTTGAATTATAAAACAATGACAATAAACACTCGACTGCGACAGTATAGTTTAGCTGTGTTATTCAAGCCATCTCTAGTATTTTCATAATAATTAAGTATATTTATAATCCATTGCTAATTGATGTATTCTTTTTAAAGTAGCCGATGGAACATATTTTCTGCCTCATTCTGTGACAAGAAGCCACATCAGATCACAAAAGGAAGCATTTGACTGGTGTTGTGGAGTAAAAAGTTACAC
>NW_015552615.1:3905263-3905847 GCF_001515605.1 Sinocyclocheilus anshuiensis | reverse complement strand
TAAGGGAGGTTTAGCTTTAGGCATTTTAATTTAAGCATGTTTAGCTTAGTTAACAGAAAGCTACCTGCTGCCATCAGAGCAAGTGTAATTATGGCATTCATGCGCTCCTCGGATGCTCTCATTTCCCGAGTTGTGCTTTTAAGTCGGAATGTGAAAACAAAATGGACACTCGTTACTACAAAGATGTGTTGGATTTGTATTATTAGAACTTTTCGACTTGAGTTCACGTGCATTTTCTGTCGGAAAATTATTTTTGGCACCGAAATCTGCGTTCTGATTCGGTTCTAGTACATACCGGTTACATAGGTACCGGTGCCATATTGGTACAGGGTTTCGGTACCCAACCCTACCTACAAATGCATTTTATATATTTTAAATAGTGTGCATTAGTGATGCGCGGATGAGCTAAAACTTCACCCAAATCTGTAGCTTCAAATAAACTATCCACCCGCCAACCACCCGCACCTATATTTTTGTCTGATTTAGATAACCACACCCGACCCGCACCCGATCATCACATTAGGATTCGTACAGTCATAAAAAACCTGGAAAAGTCATTGAACAGCACTTTCCAGGCATAGAAA
>NW_015552615.1:3895821-3904974 GCF_001515605.1 Sinocyclocheilus anshuiensis | reverse complement strand
CGTTGCGGGATTGCGCATACATCGCATTACTCATTCCCGCAGCTTTCGACTTTAAAATGAGGGAAATTACTGCAAAACCTTTATACAATATAGCATGTAGGTTAGATGAGTAAATAAATCCACACAAACCATCAGGTGAAAACAGCGTAGGTGATTCAGCTGTACCACGTCTTCTCTCTTTGACTTTCGCTTGGTTTTGTCTTAAGTTAATGTAAACAGTTGCAAAATAAAACGCATGAGTATCAGTATTGGATCCGTGAAATAGGTCCTGTGACAGCAGCCTAATAAAGCTGTGCCGTCTTTTATTAATGTTAATCAAACAACAAAAGACAAAGAAAATCCCTTACTGCTCTTGACTAAATAATGTTTTGTTGAATAACTTTTAATGTTAATTTACAGTTTATTCAATTTCTGTCGCCTATTTAAAACACGTTCATAACTTAGAAAATGTAGTTAATACTTGCATCATTAATGATTTATTTTATCCACCCCACGACCCACCCGCAAATAATCAGAATGCATTTTTTTATTACCCGACCCACGGATTATCCGCAGCACCCGCGGATATAACCGCCATCCGCGCATCACTAGTGTGCATGTATATTTAATTGAAATAAAAATAAATAAAAAAACAAAAATATAAAAAAACAAACAAAACAAATGTTTTGTTTTTTTTTTTTGAGATTTTGAAATAATGGACTAGCAGAAGAAAAAAAGGGGAAAATTAAGACGCATAAACAATGTTTTAAATAACGAGTATACTATAATTAAATACAATATAAATTAATAAAAAAAAAATCATTAATTAATTGCACTAAATTGACAGCCCTTAAAAATGACTGCATGAAGACAACAGTACTAGATTACCTCCTAAAAAATGAATAAAACAGACATAAGCTCTGTTTAAGAGTGTGTCTTTCAGTTAAACTCAGGCAACATGAGAAGATGGACAACAGACTTGACAACTGACAAGATGCCACTAGTTATATCTCATGGTTGCACGCACTCAAATCTTACGCATACAGATAACACTCTTTCAACAAAAGGCACGCCTGCAAAATTACATGGATTCCCTATAATCAAGACATTTAATGTTGTTTATTATTGGTATATGATCACAATGAGAATAATCAAATCTATGCAATGACATTCAGAAACCTACCATATAGAGGAGGTTCTTTCTTTACCGCTGTAAAAGAACAATAAAGTACATTTAACATATATACAAAGGCCCAAAAACACGCACTTTGGACAGCAATCTAAGCCTGTGATTTGTGCAAGCACATCAGATTTAGTCTAAATTTGGACTATAAAGCACATCTGATGTGCACACAAACCACAAATCAGATTACTGTGTTTAGGGGAAAAAAGGGTAAAAACGCTATACAAAAACACAAAGGAGAAAAAGATATCTAGATTGAGCTTGGTTTATAATCTCTCCAAGATGTGTGCAAAGAAGGAAAATTATAGAACAGAAACAAGCAGCTCATGCATGTAAGCGTACATACAGGCATACTGACCATGCTGCGAGGGAATGGTGTCTTCTGAGCACGACGGCGTGGTTGTCTGGGTGCTGTATCCGCTGGAGCAGTGGAGGGAATCTCGGCTGGTCCGAGGAGCTTCTGAATTAAGCCTGCCTCCAAGAGTAAGAGCCAGCTGCTCCCTGGCTGACTGTGGCTACGGACAGGAACGAGAGCCAATCAGAGATCAGAAAAAGTCTGGAGTCAACCACAATGATTCCAGTAGAATCAAAGGGTGTCTAAAATTCACTTTTTGCTTAGAAATAATTTCTGCATTTAAATGAGCGTGTACCTTGCCCGAGGTGGACAGTGTCCTGGCTCTCTCCTCATGCCCGCTGTAAGCTTTGAGCAGTGGGGGCATGGAGGTCCCGTTCTCTGTGCCAGGAGACATCTGGCCTTTCTCCTACACAAAAATGTACTCTGTTAGTCCATCTCAACTTAGTAAGTAGCAAAAGACACTATGACACACTGTAGTCACTAGGTAATAAGGATTTAAAGCCAACATGAAATGGTGTTCACAAATCAGTTTATCATGATGTGACGTGATTAAACAATAAGTTAAAATATAGGGCGTGACTTAATTTGATCCAACAGGAAATTTGTGGATCATGAAAAATGGTTTGAAGAGCATTGAAAAAGTTTGAAGAGCATTGTGGAAGTTTTTTAACCAGGACATGGAGCTTGAAGGTCAAGTTCACCCACCAAATGGTAACTTAATGGTTCTTTAAAAAAATGTTTTTTTTTTTTACTTTTTACCATTATTTGCTACTATCTCAGAACCCTTTATTCCAATAATGTTAACTCTTTTCCCACCATTGACAACGTTTTACATAATTTATGACATCTGTATGATGCAAGCTTTGGATTATTTTTATTTTTCATTATACAACTGCAGTTCAATGGAAGTAAGAAAAAACAAAAATGCAAATATAAAATTTTCTGCTTGAAATTTAAATTTAAATTTTTTTAATGATGTTGATAAAGAGTGAATCAATTAGAATATTTTTTCCTGTTGCTAAAAAATGGATATGTAAAAAGAAAACGAACACAAACCTCTGTTTACATATTCATACGACAAAATATTGTGGGGGTAATTTGTGAATATGTGACTCTGGAGCACAAAACCAGTCATAAGTAGCACAGGCATATTTGTAGCAATAGCCAAAAATACATTATATGGGTCAAAATTATCCATTTTTCTTTTATCATGTTCCATGAAGATATTTTGTACATTTCCTACCGTAAATATATCAAAACGTAATTTTTTATTAGTAATATGCATCGCTAAGGACTTAATTTGGACAACTTTAAAGGTGATTTTCTCAGTATTTTGATTTTTTTGCACCCTCAGATTCCAGATTTTCAAATAGTTGTATCTCGACTTAATATTGCCCTATCCTAACAAACCATACATCAATGGAAAGCTTATTTATTCAGCTTTCAGATGATGCATACATCTCAATTTCAAAAAGTTGACAATCATGACTAGTTTTGTGGTCCAGGGTCACATATGATCAAAAATGTCTGAGGTGGCTGACAAAATAATACTCTGGCAGGGAATGAGTTAATTTATATTTTATTTTTTATAAAGGCTGCATTACCTAAAACAGTAGCATAACATTAAAGTAGGATAACATTAAACCATCAGCAGAAAAGGGAAAATGTTGAAAAAGATAAATTGCACACAAGAAGACCAGAAATGTATGTAAACAGTCAGTTTTGATTTCATGTTGACTTTATTGACGCTTTGTTAAGTGTAGAAAAGTTCAGATTGGCCTGTCAGAGCATGCAGGTTTTTAGTTATAGATATGCAAACTGGTTAATGTGTTTGTTTTAAGTCATGGGACTGATATTATATTCAAAAACTGAAATTAAAAACAAAATGAATTAAAATCGCTTCTTTCTCCCTGTGTAAAACTATCAGGTGTCCCTCTAAATGGCCTGCAGAGGGCGCTGTCTACCTTCACAGACACAACCTCCACACATGCACAACGACAAACACAGAAGAAAACCACCAGCGGTAAGTGTCCAGTAGTACATGCAACAGTAATGAGTCCATTCACAGTCACACACAGCACTACACTGAGTCTATGCTCACAGTGCTCCTGTGCCGGAGGTGTTGGCCATGGTGGCCCGTGCGAGGGATTGTGGGAGAATTCCCCTCACTGAGAGAGCGAGCGCCTTCCTCCCCTCCAACCAGGAGGAGAGGACTGCGTGAGCACTGGGAGACGGAGGTGAGTGGCAGAGAGGAGTGGAACAAGAGAAAGATGAGATTAGATCAATCCAAGCCTCCATCAAAATCCAAAGCCCCTTAGACCCCTATACAAATGGTTGAAAGTAAATGCTTTCTGGTATTCTATTCAGTGCCTGATTGGAAAATCATAAAATGTCACTTGTTGATCTGACTTTTAAAATATATACATATATCACATAATATGGACGAACTTAAAGCAAGACACTACAAGCAAAACCACTGGTTGATTTTGAGATTTTGGGCTATTTTGCTTCTATAACATGTCTTCTTTCAGACCAGTGGAAATATAACACCCAAAACAGACATTTAAGTGTTTATTTTATTATACTTCATCTATTTGGTCTGTAGATTTCAACTACAATACATATCTTTAAAGGCTTTTTTCTCAAAATGAGTATTTTCTCCTGCACTGAGCCAGAAATAATTTCGGCAGTACATACACCAAACTTTACTTTTTGGCAGAAATAGAAATAGTTATCCAAAATCTCATCTGTAAAATCTTTAATATGTCAACAAAATTAAACAAGAATTTTGTCCAACGTTCAGATTTCTGTTCTGGAAATCTATGCAAATAAGTGCATTTTTAATTATATTTTCCGAATTTACTTATTTAAACAACATTTTAGAAACCTTGCAATACAAAATTCAATGTCTTCATGCACTTTTATTAATGAACTGGGAAAGTATGGTGATATAATAATTAAAAATTTAACCATATTTACCTGTGCTATCTTGCCTTAACATTTTGGTGTGTTTTCACATAATTAACTTGTAGATCAGACTGATAAACTAAGCATACTACACATAATCGTAGCAAACAGTATTATAATTTAGTGTTCTAATAGTATTAACCTGTATTGTACAATAAAACTGTATAATTTTGCCAAATGTATAATTTATTACCATGCATTTTGTGTTACTATTTTAAGCATCACAACAGTGAAATACTACCTTATTTCCATTACACTTGCACTGTAATACCCAGACAAACTACATTAAATCTTCTATATTATTTGCACTGAAGTACTGTCCAATTATATGTGTATTGATGATCAGTTTGCTAATTTGATCTTGGGGTCCGAAGAGGTTGGATTTTGAGGAGGTCTGGATTACGCACCACAGCGAACTGCAGGCTGCAGTGTTGGTGCTTACATCTGTATGTGTTTCTTTGGGCTGAATGAGGCAGTATGTGTGTTCTGAGTGACAGATTATTCAAACTATTTAGGTTTCTTAGGATTAGCATACCAGTTGGACTAGGTAAATTTTGGACCCACAGTTTTGTGATGTGGTGCATGTATCCATGATACCTGTGTTGCGTCTGGTGCTCTCAGATGAAGCCCATCTACTGCGCTGGAGATGGAGTCCAGAGATGGGACATGACGCACAGAGGTGTAGTTACTGAGAGAGAGAGAGTTTATACTGATTATTTACAATAATACACAATTGTTTGTTACGTGAGTGTCAATTTCGAGGAAAAATAACATGTTAGATACAATGTTAAAAAAATAAAATTGGCCTTTTCAACAAAAACACTAAAATGTTAATATAACATATATTATCAGTAATTCAAATAACATTTTCTAAGGGCAAGTTAGCTAACAGTTCTTGCAACGAACATTTCTTCCTGACACCGAACTCACCTGCTGATGCTGCCCTTGCGTGATAATGTGTTGCTAGGAGAAGCGGGTGGAGTCTGATACGAGAAGCTGTAGTCTGAGCCTTTCAGATCAAGAATAACCTGCATAAACAAAACCAGACCAGAATGTCAGAGATCGAGAACATGCACAGCTCTACAGATGTGCCTGATTAGAATCTATGCAGCACCTGTTCACTAGCAGGAGGCAGTGTGTTGGGATCAGCCGTTAGGTTGCCAAGATCTTCTAGAATTGTCTGTAAGTGGGTGACTTCACCAAGCATGCTTATCTCTTCATCCTGACAATACAAAGAAAAAAAAATGGTGTGACAATATTAAGCAGAAAACATTTTTTTATTATTAAATTATTTCCATGGCGATTAGGCACTTTCCCCCCAAATTCTCATAATTCTAATGCATTCTGATGTTTGATTGTAATACAGTCATGAGAATCATCCCGTTTAATAAGAAACAGCCATCAAAACAAACCACAACCACAATGTTTCATACAGTTAAAAACAAAAATCTCTTTTTGTGAAAATGTTATGAAAATGTGACAAAATGCTGTGGTCTTATACCAGGCATTTTCTTTTTGCAAAATATAATGTCTTATCAGTCTGTTCAGACACTCACCAGGACAGGTTTGAGCATTGTGACGAATGAGCAGAATCTTCCTCTTTCCTCGACAAGTGCTCGACACACGGCTCTCTTCTCAGTCTCCTCTAGAACTGCGTAGCGTGTGTTGACGTCCTGAAGAGCGCTGTCCAGCTGCATCCGCACCTCGTCTTTACCTACACAAACACAATGACATTTCAATATTAATATATTATTTATATTCATACTAACTTTTTATTATTTATACTAATATTAATGCACATTTATATTAATAGTAATATTAAAGAATGATGCATCAAGTATTGTTATTGCTTATTAAAACTAAAATAAAATCAAAAGGTTTGTTCATTAACTGAACTATATCTGAAATAAAAAACAAATATTAGAATAAAAAAAACAAACAAACTGAGAATTAAAATGTTGCCTTGGCAACTGAAGTACTAAATAAAGCCAAAAAGGCTAGGAAGTAATGATAAATGTTATAAAAGTATTTAAATATTACTAAAGCAACAATGGATGCAAAACAGCTTTGTCTCGCTGATATTTGAAGGAAGGAATAACTTTGCCTGGTAGCTTAATGTTAAAACTTATGTTGTTTTCAACCACTAGGAGGCAGTACAGTTTCTACAAACACTTAATACATCATGCAAATATGTGCTGCAATGCTAATAGGTGTTCTAAGAGCCTGGCTGTGCAGATTTCATAGTTCTGGTAATAGCACACAGGTGGACTGTATGGTGTGCATGTGTTCTTGTGTTGCATTTAAAGCCCAGCTGCCACTGAGAGCCCCTCACATTCCATAGTAGCTACTAGATAATACTACTACACAGCAGTGGTCAACCAATACGGCTGTTTTTAGTGACTAACACTGATATCTAGATTCTATGGTGCTGGGCAGCTAATATAATGCAGCTTAATGATAGAAAATATGGATTTACTCAAACATTCTAAAAAGCACAGGAAAACATGAACTGGCAAACATAATGATACAAGTTTACAAGAAAGATAGAAAAAAAATGATGCAAAGTGTTTAATATAAGAACATAAGTGAGTGATTTTTAATTATGATATGATGACTGCTTCTGTCTCCTGGTGCTTTACTGATGAAGTGCAATGGGAGAAATGTTAGGTTAATCACATTTAGAGGTTTGTTTACCTCATGCCAGCACACACCACATGAGGAGCTTTAAACACATGACCTGGACTTTTCCTCTGTTTTTCATCTCTCAGCAGATGCATCACCCCCAACACATCTCATCTAAATGAATAGTTTCTTTGCTTTTGCAGTCACATTACTGCATTTTTGACTGTGTATGCGAGTGTGCATCAGGGTCAGAAATAAACTTTTCCATTAAGGGAATTCATTTCTCATTTCACTTTAATGGTGCCAGTTGCTATATTAATTGTCCAGGGGCATTTTTTGCCCCCTTATTTTAAATTTGGGGGGCATTTTTGTTCGTTTTGGTGGCATTTTTGCCCCAAGCCATTCATTTCTCACCCTGGCATGCATAAACGGGATGAGCAATATATCTTAATAGTCAAATTTTATATTGTCCACCAGCAAACACATCACAAATATATCATGCAAATTTAATGTATTGCTCAGTCCCACAGTCGTAACAATAAAGGTTCTTGTCAAATGCACAAAAAAGTCCTTTATAATGGAAAAAAGTTTCCTTAGATTATTAAATGGTTCTTCACGCTTCATGGTTATTTTAAGAACTGTTTACTGAATGGTTCTTTGGGGAACCAAAAATGTTTTTTTTATGGCATCACTCCAAAAACCACCTTTCAGAACCTTTATATATGCGTTTATGGACTATTTGCAGCTCTTCTCAGTCTCAAAAATACACACGGCTACATTTTCAACATTCCATCCAACAGAAGAGCATTCTGACAGCTTGTGCAGGACATTCAGACGCATACACACTGATCCCATCGTCCCCACTGCTTACAATAACCTCAGGTGTGCTTTGTGACACCTGATCTTCTGCACTCCAAGCTGGCATGCAAGACAGAAGTATGGTTATTTTCACAGGCACTACAAGTTTCTTCAAACACGTTTATAATGATGTTCGCTCACATTAAAGACTACAATGATATGCTGGCATGTTAAGATCACTTGACCTGGTGAATACTACTTCATCTCAGTGACCCACTAGACACTTTTAAGTAGTAGAAAAAAAACAATAATTATCACTGGTAACAAATACACCTGAGAATGGGACATTTCTACAATTTCAATTTACCATATTTTAGCTAAGGAAACCTTAACTAATCCTCACAATAAGGTTCATTAGCATTTAGAGAACACCTCTTGAGTCTAGATTGCATTTTAATTAAATAACAGAATCAGATCCACAAATGTTGCACAAGCGCCACAGCACAGTGAATCTAAACAACCTCTGCAAATAGTGCCGAGTATGCATTTTTAGGATTTAAGCAATTCTCGTCAGTGTTGCGGAACTCAGTTAAGTCCTTTGACCTTCCAGGCAGAGACATGATCCCTGGTGCTCGAGTACATTGACCTTGTGCTGGATTGTGTCACCGGATGTGTGTTTAGATGCTCCTAGACCATTACACCTTCAAACACAGCTTGCAGTGAAGGCTGAAAGAAACCTGGTTGGGTAGGACAGCCTATAGGGCTGGGGTCATCTTCAGTTTAAAGGGCAAAGGTCAGTAAGTCTGTTGATAAATCCCACGGCCTGTCTGCAAGACAAATGGCTTAGGAAACATGCAGCTCTATATGAAATATGTTACAGGAGCCTGTTTCATGTTAACAGAATACACCCCAACACAGAGAAATGTGAAAGAGTGACAACAACCCCTCAGAACACATTAAACATCACCCTAGAAACAGCATAGCAATGTACTAGACACCACTAAGACGACTTCAGGCCAGCAAAAATATTCAGCAGGTGATACACCACAACCATAAATGAGTTGCTTTGAGTCAGCTACTCGGACACCGCCTAAACAACCTCATAGCAACACCCTGACAACCGCCTAAAACACACCAGCATCATGAAGAGTTTTGCACTGGCAAGTACCACTCAAATCTTCTTATGAAAAAATGTATAAATGAATTATTTATTAATAATATACAACAAATATTATTTCATAAATAATTT
>NW_015552615.1:3885435-3895643 GCF_001515605.1 Sinocyclocheilus anshuiensis | reverse complement strand
TATCAAAAACTACATCTGGATAATATTCAGTACGATTATCAAAGCATAAATCCAGTAAATCGCTTCCATCAACACCTCCAAAGCTTGCACAGACATATACCACTTCCTGGATCAACATTTTACTCTGTAACATTATGCAGTTTTCATTTATATGCTGTCTATTGCTGATGATCGCATTATTTTTCATATGAATCTGTTTACATAAGAGATCGCTCGTTTCTCCGTCCTGTTTACGTGTGTTTTTGTTCGGGAGGTTTTGTACTCGTTCTGAAGATGCATAATAGCGCCCCCGAGTGTATAACAGTCAAAACTCGTCTTTGGAAGGGGAAGCGTTTTCTTGTAAAAGACGAGATAACTCGTCAATGGCGGGGAAATAGTTAAAATGGTAATTATCTATAATCTATGGGAAATTATGCATTTTATATAAAGTAGAACCAAGTGGAATGACCCATGCACATTTTAGAAAAGTAACACAGCTTTAGTGTTTAGTTCATTTAAGCCGTTTAAACACAAAAACAAACCTAATTTAAAAACAGAAAAGGGAGGTGATGGGAAAATAACCCAGAGCCATTCAGACAAAGGTGTGTGCACCACAGAGACATTCCCTGAGGTCTAGAAATCCCGAGCGGTTGGAAGCTATGATGTCATGAGCAGACACCTTCTCTCCATAAACACATGCAGGAGGAGGCAGGTGTGCAGGTTTTCTGGGAGAAGTAGGGCAAAGGAACCTTACTGATGATGATGATGATGATGGTTAGCCTCCACCTAGTAGTTGTTAAAAGTGAAAAAGTGAAAGTGACGTGACACTTGGAATTAGTGCTCTGCATTTAACCCATCCAAAGTGCACACACACAGCAGTGAACACACACACACACCGTGAACACACACCAGGAGCAGTGGGCAGCCATTTATGCTGCGGCGCCCGGGGAGCAGTTGTGGGTTCGGTGCCTTGCTCAAGGGCACCTCAGTCGTGGTATTGAAGGTGGGAGAGAGCGCTGTACATCCACTCCCCCCACCTACAATCCCTGCCGGTACGAGACTTGAACCCGCAACCTTTGGGTTACGAGTCCGACTCTATAACCATTAGGCCACGACTTCCCCCAGTGTTACTGCACTGGATCTGTGACTAAGGGCCCCCGAGGATTTCATTTTCAAACGAGTGCACAGCAACATGTGAATATACCTGGCCTGTATATAATTTAGCATACTAGGTCTAAATAACAGACAAATAAAAAGATGAAATCATTTATCAATGTATTAAATCTGAGATGAAATACAAGCAAATTCTAGACGTTTAAAACAATTTAATTCATTTTTAAAGATGTAGTTAATTCAGACGCCAGAAAGTCCAGAGCACTGGATCTTCAAACCATCTCAAACACAGCAGCAATGGCATTGGAATACTAATGTGCATGAGTTTTAATAATTCAGATCCAGTGCTCTTTTTCTTCACAATCCCCTCACAGACGGGTCCAAGTCTTCAGAGCAGTCTGCCCCCGTAGACCTCGGAGTAACACAAATGCAAGATATAATGATGAATGTGCACTCCGAGATGCATCATAGGTCTAGACGCCATATTTATTTTCATTGTCTCACCATCTGTGAGAGTTATGGCAGTAAATCAAACAGCGCTAGGAGGGGTTTATGGGTGTGCTGTGGTGATATAAAACCGCTAGCCTCTGAATCACTTATGCTAACACTTCATCTTGTGATTCAGACTGTCAGGACAAGGCCAGGTTTTCCTCATACAGCTGCAGATGACTAACATCACAGTAAAGGGCTCTCTTAGTGGGAGGTACAACAGATAAAAGTAATGATTTTTATTGGAAACGTAACATTTTTTTTTTTATACATGCATGTGGTAAAATTCCAAGTAGAGATTAGCTTTGGTGAGTAAACCAAACTAGGGTACTAGTTATTTGGAAATGCAAATATAGAACACTGATTACATCGAAACACGGAGATACAAACAGTCTGCCAGAGAACTACTAATAAATTCCAACAAGATCTCCCCAAAGAAATGCATCCAGCCTTATTATACAGATTCCCCTTTAGTTTTCAGTTTTCATAATCAGTAAGTGGCTGATAAAACCAAAAGACAAACTGGATCTGAGGTCATATTACTCCTAAATACAAGACAAGGCAGATCGTGCAGAAGCAGCAGAACCCTTCCATATGAAAGGGAGTGTATGACCACAGGGTGTTTTCCCAATGTTGGGAAAGATGACATGCCAATGGAAGGAAGGATGGGGGATCTCTTTCCTCTTTGAGAGTTTGTGTGGCCTTGAGCTATGAACTATTCTGGTGACAATGTTCAGACAAAAACTGCTCATTTCCTCAAATGCTAGTTTTTCCCCTTAAAAATGCATACAATCACATTCCAACCACCTTCACAACAAAACAAAACAAAAAAATCCCTCCATATAGTCCCTCCAGTGTCACATGATTCTTCAGAAATCATTCTAATATGCCGATTTCGAAACATTTCTTATTATTAATGTTAATATTTTTGTGGAAACCTTGATTTTTTTTTCTGAATTGTTTGAATAGAGTTCAAAACAACAACATTTATTAGAAATATTAATCTTTTGTGACACTGTAATGTCTTTACTGTCACTTTTGATCAATTTAATCCAAAAGTATTCATTTATTTCTTAAATCTTACTAACCCCAAACTTTGTATATATAGCTATATATAGCTGTCATTATTTATTAGGAAGGGGCTCCTCGGAAAGGAGATTATCATACTTGAGGGTCCTTGGCACCAGAAAGCTTATAAATCATAAAATGGAGTTCGATCAGGGGTTTTATGTACGAGCACACAGAAAATGCAAAAGTCATTTTAGCACATCCTCTGGAAATGTTGAGTAAGCATTTGCATGAGGGTGGATGCAGAATATAGAGCAGCGGGAGTGTTGACCCCTCAAACAGACCAGAGCAGAAGTGAAGAGTCAGTGCCCACACACATGCACACACAGCTGAAGCAGACGACACCCACCATAGTGACAGAACATGTATTCAATTCATCACGGCTCCATTTATCCCTCACGTCTCTTCCTCCATCTTAAACTCGTTTCATCCCAACACTCTCAAAATTATTCCAACACAACAGTATTCAAATCTTATTTAAAGTCTTTGTTAATCATTTAATACAAAAAGCTTAATGTCACATCTAAACCATGATTCAAACTAAAATCAAATGAAAGTATTTATATTTTGTAAAAAAAAAAAAAAGAAAGAAATTTTATTTTTTTGCATTGCAATATTACTGCCATGAAAATTATACATACTCCCACCTCCCCAAATTCTCATTACCATAGCACGCTTTACTCAATATTTTTATTGGTAATAAAAACCAAACCTATTAAAAATAATTCAGAACACTAGATTAAAACCTAGACAGAAATTAGAATTAAATAATACAAGTGTAGATACTAAATTACTTAATTATTATAAAAAAGATTGAAAAATACATTAATTTGTTAAAACTAAAAATATAAACAAATAAAAAGCTGATTCAAAATATTAATAAATACTATGATACTATATAATTAATGCAAAAATAACTTCAGTGTTTAGATTTTTTGGTAATTCTTGCAATATTTGCAATACAATTTTTATTTTAAACAATATAAAGACTGTACAAAGTAAATACTCCCATGCTGTATAAATACAATATATTTTTTTTTTTACAGTAATGCACAACAATAATGAGAATTTGGGGATGAATGTGCTTAACTGTTATGAGAATAACATCTTAATGATTCCACAAACAAGCTTTATTTTCTTTATGCAAAATATAATTTAATATTTTGGGGTGAAATATGACCTGCATATGATCTTTTATAGGCATTGTGAAGTTCTCTAAAAAAACTGTATTAGGTTCTGTTGGTGAAACCATGGCCTCGTCATTCAGTACTTGATTTATTTTCATGTAGATCTAGTTTTTTGGTCAAGCTGTAAAAATAAACACTGAAGGACTATTTCAATTGAACATTCAGTTCAAAGCGCATTATGACCAGGGGCAAGATGGCCAAGGTTGATGCCATGACAACACAGGGTGTGGCGCCAGCAGAAGTCACGGGCATGTCCTATTGTGTTTAGACAAAGAGATCTGAAGCAGTAATTTGAGAAAGAGTGTGCGAGTGTGTAACAAGACAACAGGACTTCATATGTTGCAACTCACAGAACATAATTAAGACAGTATTTACCCAAGGTGTTCAACCTCAGTGACATTCGTTCAATGATAAGCATCAGTTCTTACCTTTTTTAACCTTCTTCTGCAGTTTAATCGTATCTGAAGATTTCTTCTTGATCTCTGCTCGTGCTTTCTTATATTCTAGAAACAACAACAAAGGCAGGGAAAGAAGAACATTAGCCTCTGCAGTGGAAGCAAAAGCTAAATGTCAATAAAGGCAGTGGTTCAAATCCCTAATCTTAAATAACAGCAACAATAACAACGTTGCCTGCCTTAGCGAGCACTGCTAATAAATGATTCACAGTGATGTCAAATGAAACGACCCCTTAGCAACCTCAGACAGACGTGTTGGGGAGGGGTGGTGATATACTTTTTTTTTTTTTTTTTTGCACTGAGGTCAAGTTTTTTTTGTGCCAATAACAATCATAACTCAGGTTTTATGGCCATTTTCCTCTTTGTTACTGCACTCTTAAGACTTATGTAAACAGTTTCATAGTATAATTAACTCTCATCTCAAAAGGATAAAGAAATACTGGATTCCATTAACATTTGAATTAACAATTAAATGGTTTTTGTATATTATTAATAGATAAAGTTTGAACACTCTGTATGGAACAGTCTGTTCTTCTAGTTGTTTTTATGCTGCTTGAATATTAATTGTTCATTTTCAGGTGAACGCTACCTTTAAAATCAACCCACTTAGTTTGAAAAACCTCCATTAAAGGATTAAAACGATACTTTACCTCCTGCCCTACAGGACCTTTTTCCACACAAAGATTAAATACTAAACCTGTTGAATTCTGATTATATCATATAGGGAAGGAGGCCGATACCTTTGGCATGGTCTTTATCCAGCTGACTGGCAACCTTTTTCCACTCTTCAATTTTCAGTTCCAGAGGAGTGATCAAGTTATCCATGAGAGCCCTACACACACACACACACACACACACACACACACACACAAACACACACACACGCACACACACACACAGGTTGAAGTCCTCCATACAGTTAATGCGTTTTATAATACATAATCTTTATTACCAATTCAACTAATGAGCTTATGAAAAACGAGACAATTAAACAGTCGTACGTGGTGAACAGTTTGAGCTTGTTCTCAATGCTTCTGTGTCTCATACACATCCTGGTCAAAGCCGATCCGATCTCTTTCGTCGCTCCTGGAGGAAAAAAAGAAGAAGAGGAAATTAATATCAGTGTCTTTAATCTCCCAATCTTCCATTCTGAGCACCATCAGAAGCTGTGATGCCAAGAGGAAAAACATGTTGCTTAAGAGTCCTGAAATAACAGTTTCATCACATTGTTCTCTTCTCTCTAATCCTGTCTTTCCCTCTCTCTTTCTTTAATAAGTGGCTGAATGGGCTTCATTTTGTAACATGTCTCAGACAGTTTGCAACATAACTCCTCTTATCTTTCACAGGAATGTGTGGTTCAAATGAAGCAACGCAGATTTCTCATTATTGAAGATTAAAGGAATCGTTTGCCCAAAAAAGAAGCTTCTATCATCATTTCTCACCCTCATGTCGTTCTAAACCTGTACAACTTACTTTCTATCAACTGATTCATTGATATGATCCAACTAAAAGAATGGTTTGCTAACAGCATCATTAGATTAGATTAGATTCAACTTTATTGTCATTGCACATGTACTGCCTGGGAGCACTTCCGCCCGGCCGGGTAGAGTGCGTAGTCTCGGGTGGTCTGGAGATCTCAGGGATGAGTCGAGGATTGGTGATAAAACTGTTGGAAAAGTGCACACCAATATCCAAAAGCTCCTGTCGGGTGTAAGATGTTAAAGCAAAGCTGTTCAGTGCGAACAGGCCCGAGATGTTCATATGGCTTCAGAAGACTTAGTGAACAAGTAATATGGGCTATTTTTATGATGCTTTTGCATGCTTTTTGAGGCTTGAAAGAGTCAGTTGCACTGTAATGGCATGGAAAAGAGCATGGAAAATAGGCAAATGTTCTTCCACAGAAGAAGGAAAGTCAGTCATACAGGTTTGGAATGACATGAAGGTGAGTACATAATGGCAGAAATTTCTTTCCACTGAGGTGGGTAATTACGTTACTGCACTCACGATCTGTGACTTGAAGCACATTTGACCTAGTTTCCTTCAGCACAGGCCTTGTACCTGCATCAGGCCATTCTGACCCAGAAGAAGGGAGGACAGGACACATACAGACATCTTGACCGAGTAGCATTTGCTCTCTAAATACAAACATTTAGGGAATTTATTTAAAGAATTCAAACAAGAGGAATAGAGCTGCTATATATATATATATATATAAATATATATATGAAGTATCAAACTATAAACCTCTGTAGTGCTTTGAGGAATTAGTGCTGCGGCCCCAATTTTTTAAACAGGTCAATTACTTAGCTTCTGCATAATCACACTAATGCATCACTGCAGGAAAGCCTCCAGCATGCAGCGACAGTACTGCACATTCATCAAGAGACTGCTCACACAAACCCCTTTCTACAGAAAGGGTGCCAGAAAAACCAGCTCTTCCACAACCCCTCAAGCCTATGCACTCATTATCTGTGTTTAGCACAGCAAGATTAGTTCTCAAAACTAAATCGATCCTATTAGGATCAACAAAGCAATGCACTCTGGAAGCTATTTTATTTTCTTCATCTAGCTAAAATTAATTTATTTTAAAGTTTAAAATAGTTTAAAATTCCACAGCTGAGGAAAGGAAAACTTAAAAAAGATGCTACATTTTTGGGCTAGCACATGTACAGCTGAGAAGCACAGCCAAAAAAAAAAGCTTTATTTAATCACTGATCTGAGACAATCCAACTATTCACTTGCTAACAGTTAAAGTAAACATCTGGGAAAGGCATAGACTAGACTGGCTTACTTACAGCCTCTATGATAAATTACTATCTGAATAATTCTGATTACACAAGCCGATAAACTAGTTAGATTATGTATTACATCGCAATGATACAACCATTAACCCGCCCACCCATAAACACATAAAAGGTCACATTATCTAATGAGTCGGAAACTCTGAAATAACATAATTGCTATTAACATAATCGACCCTGTGAGTCAACAGTGACTGAAATATTAAAATAAACTGCATTAAGACTGTGCAAACCGTCTTAATGCTGGCATTAAACGGTTTAATCAGATATACTTTATACTGGACTGCTGACTGTGTTTGAGCAGGATGTAGCTGATGCAATATGCAAATTATGCACAGCACGACTTATCTTATTGGCTGAAAAACTTGCCATTCACCTTACGTTAATATGCGCTTTGCTTTCGGTTTCATTCTTTCATTATTTGAGTCCTCTTCAAATAACCAAACATTTCATTGAACCATAAAAGTGTAAAGTAACACAGTTCTGCCAGCATTTAAATTGTCCCACTGGCTTTGAAAGAGTCTCAGTCCACTTTGCATTTACACAAATATAATAATTTAATTTAATATTAAAATGATACTATATTACAGTAACATTTCAATTAAAAAAACATTTAATTTCTTTATTCATTTTAAATTTTTAAAAAACATTTACATTTCTGTGTAGTTGCCAAATTTGAAGAAATGCTGTCAACTGAAATTTCCCACAAAACCTGATTTTCTGCACCTGTTTTCATTGAGGTACATTATCATTGTAATGTACACATACAGTATATTATATAATATACATATTTTATAACACAATAAAAAAAAGAAAGTGAACCTTGCATGCATATTGCAAGTTAAAAGTCCAATGTTCAGAGCATTTACAGCAGTTAAAATGTACACTTTGAGACAACAACGACTGAGTGTGAAAACACCTGTCTATTATCTCTCGCATTATTATCACTGAAGTTAATTCTATAATCCTAACTGAAGTCAATCCTTGATGCTGTTCTCTTTTTTCCATTAAAGTTCTTCATGTAACTACATCTCTGTCACTGTACTTCCTGGTAAGTGTTTCCCAGGTCTATAGCCGGGGGCAGCAGATGTGTGCGCTCTAAACTCTGACTGTTCCTCCAGCAGGACTAGACATGTCATATCATGCACCTCACTGGTCTTTTTGTTGCTGTTTGCGTGTTGCGTGATCTTCAGCACAGCCACTACTGCCACAAACTGGTCTCTGTTGATGTTTTGAAGTCAACCGATTTGGCTGGGGAGGTGGGACGTCACACCCTGACGCCTCGGGCTGACGCTCAATAAGTCTCATTACCGCCACGACATTTCACACGCAAGATCTCAACACGTTACCTGCTGGGGGTTAAGACATTAAACTTTCAAATGTCTCTGGTGTCAATCAACCAGTGTCAAATAAAGAGAGCAGAAACGAGACAAACTTTGGAAGAACAGTTCTCTAACTCTATAATTACAGGCGTTTGAGTGTAAACCCCTTTTAAAAGTCAGGCAGGCCGCCAAACAAACCAGTTGCCAATGTAAAAAGAGTGTGAAATTAGTTTTTCCCTTCTTTAATTCCTCGTAAGAGTTACAGATCAAGCTGATTGCGCCATTCTGTATATTCTTGGGATAAAACTTCACCACCTAGCCAATTTTCCAGCCACTTTAAAAGCAACTGTTATGCTTGGTGGAAACCACAATAGGCAGCGTTTAATTAATTTAACTGCTCGTTACTGTCTGAATCAGATTCATCTATTGTTATCGGCTATATGTATTCAAAACATTGCCAAACAATAGCATACCACTTTTTAGACTAGTTAGGTTGGAGTTGTGCCCTAGCGATTAGCACACAATTAAGTCAGTTCTGTACGAATCTAGCTCCAAAAGATTTCCAAATCCTCTCTTTTCCCCATAATTTTCTGTTCTCTTGTAAGAAAAAGTAATAAAAATGGGAAAAAACAACATTCTTTAGTTAATGAAGTGAAAAACAAACTTTGTTTGAATATTAGAAATGCATCCGGGGGCAAAATGGAGATAAAAAGGCGGGCTGAGCTAGGAGGTAGTTTGTGTTTTTTTAAATACTTTTATAATGCACTACAAGGTCTGAGTGATATCAAAATCATACATTATTACAATTAGAAATAATTAAGTAAAAAGTTCAATACTTACAACCCACTTAGCAGCTTTAAAATTGTATCAGATTATTATTGTATCAGGTATTATGGGTATTTTACCCTGTCTTGAATTAACTTTATACCACAGTATTTAAAGGGATAGTTCACCCAAAAACGAAATTTGATGTTTATCTGCTTACCCCCAGGGCATCCAAGATGTAGGTGACTTTGTTTCTTCAGAAGAACACAAACGAATATTTTTAACTCAAACCGCTGCAGTCTGTGAGTCTTATAATGGAAGTGAATGGGAATCACGGCTTTGAGAGTAACAGCAGACTCGTCAATAAATGAGTACAAAACAGCGTTTCATAGCACCTGTCGCTTACTGACTGTTTGGAATTATAAATATGAGCATAGTTCGTCTATTAATATAATGCAACATTTATTTATTTATTTTTTGTTACTCAGACGCAGGCAGTGCGCTGCATGAGACAAAAAAGTAATATAGCCAAAACCACCGCATAGCTGCTCAACATGCATCTACTGTACATGCAATACTCCTGGTTAACATGTATAAATGAGTCGTGTTTTGTCACTATTTAGAGTGGAATTTTTCTACAATATTCACTCATCATGACAGTAAAATAGGGCATTCTAAGTCAATCTACTGCAGTAGCCTATTTCCTCTCTCAATCAGTAGAAAATGTGGTTTACACCCGGTCATGCATGGAAAAAAAAATAAATAAATACCGTCATATACCGTGAAACCGGTATAATTTTGGAAAATACCGTGATATAAATTTTTGGTCATACCACCCACCACTAGTATTTATATAGTTTTTTACCTCTGATGCACTGCAATGTCTGAACTGTCCTGAGCGCATCCTCGACAGCCGGCACGTGACACCTCTTCTTCTTCTTCTTGCTTTACGGCTGATCGCAGACTTATAAGTGCATTACCGCCACCTATCCCTCAAATGGACCATTGACACTCTATCTAAAATCTCAG
>NW_015552615.1:3883448-3885402 GCF_001515605.1 Sinocyclocheilus anshuiensis | reverse complement strand
TAAAGGCGACAGTCCGCCATACAGCAAGAAGAAGAAGAAGACGCGTCACGCGCCAGCTGTCGAGGACGCGCTCAGCAACGGTTTGAGTTAAAAATCTTCGTTTGTGTTCTACTGAAGAAACAAAGTAACCTACATCTTGGATGCCCTGGGGGTAAGCAGATAAACATTACATTTTCATTTTTGGGTGAACTATCCCTTTAATGACTAAATGATACACCATGTGGTATTACCTTGAGAACATTTCAGAAGAATATTAGTGCACTAAAATGATATTTTTGGTGAAGTATCTAAAGAAAAAAAAACAAACAAAAAAGTTTATTTTATATTTATATTGATTATATAATTACATATTTTTATTAGTATTTACTTTTTTTCTTTATAAAATAGATACAATATCATATACAAATCAAGTCTCCCTGAAACCAGATTAAAACATTCAAGCACACTCACATCTGTGCATCTAATACAAAAAGGTTCTTCACTGTTCTTGCCAGTATGATGTATGATCCCCATTAAACTTCTTAATCACACAAAGATGGTCTTTATCACTGACGGAGAGACTGTACGTTTCCTTCAGCACTCACATATTTTCCACTTGCTTGTGCCATTAGAAAAGAGTCCATAACTCAACATAAAACCAAGCCTTTGCACACAACCTCAAGAGGAACAACACCTAGCTGGCGTCCTCATCACCTTAAACGGTCAAATCGTGTTTGCTCAAGAGTAATAAACTTTTCCACGTTTTCCTCAATGGAAAAGTTTTCGCTTAGCCACAATTTCATTTCCCTGCACGGAAGCTCATCGTATGAAGAGAGCTAACGAGGACAGAAAGCGCATTGGAGCAGCATTCACAGCGTTCTGTTTCAATCTCAGATTGTCCATTGAGTTTTTCTGACCACGGGTCAGTCACAATATATTCATTCAGAATGAGAGAGAGGCCCAAAGAATGAAACCTTAGTTAACAAGCACTCACTGCTGTCTGTGATATGATGCTTAAAAGAGGCCATTCTGTGGACAAAGACGACCATTCACACAGATGCAGCACACCTTGATCACACTCGCACATACAAAATGACAGCCACTCATAGTAGTGTATGCACTAGAGATAGCTTAAAGTTCTGGTACAATAGTTTTCAGGGAAAGGTTTTGCAAACTGTGCTTGCTTTCACAAACCCTCCACATGACAATGTTGCACCAGAATTTCATCCAACTAGGCTTCGCTACTGGGAGAAGACAATCTCAGTAAAAAATCATTATATGTGACCCTGGACCACAAAACCAGTCATAAGGGTCGATTTTTCAAAATTGAGATTTATACATAATCTGAAAGCTGAATAAATAAGCTTTCCATTGATGTATGTGGTTTGTTATGACAGGACAATATTTGGCCGAGATACAACTATTTGAAAATATGGAATCTGAGGGTGCAAACAAATCAAAATATTGAGAAAATCGCCTTTAAAGTTGTCCAAATGAAGTTCTTAGCAATGCATATTACTAAACTTAATTTTTGATTTGATACATTAACTGTAGGAAATTTACAAAATATCTTCATGGAACATGATCTTTACTTAATATCCTAATGATTTTTGGCATAAAAGAAAAATCAATAATTTTGACCCATACAATGTATTTTTGGCTATTGCTACAAATATACCCCAGTGACTTAAAGGGTTAGTTCACCCAAAAATGAAAATTAGCCCATAAATTACTCACCCTCAAGTCATCCTAGATGTATATGACTTTCTTCTTTCAGACGAATCCAGTCGGAGTTATATTAAAAATTGTCTTTGATCTTTCAAGCTGTTTCATGGCACTCAGCGGGTGTTGCATGCATCAGTCCAAAAGCACTTAATTAAAATGTGCCCATCCATAAAAAAAAGTGTCTCACACGGCTCTGGGGGGTGAACAAAGGCCTTCTGTAGCGAATCGATGCGTTTTTGTAAGAAAAATA
>NW_015552615.1:3877566-3881357 GCF_001515605.1 Sinocyclocheilus anshuiensis | reverse complement strand
TACAACACCTCTCTCCCCAGTCTGGCATGAACGGCTCGATAGTTCCTGTATCAAATGAAGGCCCGCCTTCTGAAATACGAAATGTGCTGTGATTGGTTAGCTGGGCCAGTATGTGCTGTGATTGGCAGCACTCGGCGCCTGGTCGGGAAATGTCACGCCTCTTACCATAGCCGCCTGAGAGCTTCAGTGTAAATATTGCATCAAAATCTAATCAATTTGAGCGCGATTTAAACCCGGATGATTGTAACCACTCTTAAGTTAGTCTGCCTTGGGAAAGCTAGCGTGTCTCCGACATAGTGATAACACTCTCTGCCTTCTCTAGTGCAGCTCAACCAGGTCTCGTCCCATTCGTCAATATTTGTGATATCACAAATCCCAGAAAATATGCGTTGTAGAACGACTCATTCGTTGTAGTTTTTGAAAAGTGATTTCAGTTAAATAAAATATCTCCTTTTGAATTGGACTTTGAGCTTTGTAACTCTGCAGATCTTTTTTATGCTCAAACAGCAACATTACAGACTAACTAAAGTTGAAAAAGTGAAAGCATAATAGGACCCCTTTAAGGCCTGTTTGCATGAACTCTAATGCAAACATATGACACCAAAGTATTAAAAAATTGCCTTTTTGTAGTTTAAAATTTATAAAAATATATTATAAAATATATAAATATTATTTAAAAAAAACAGCCTGCAAAAAGAAGGGAGTTCATTGGCATTGCTTTATTGCTTTAATTTTTTCATGACAAAAATTCAGACTTAGTAGAACGGGTTTTAAAATGTCAAAAAAGGTTAAACACATGCTGGCAAACATTGAAATATTCCCTACAGGGATCAATTAGCTTGTATAAACCAAATCTCTCTGGTGCAGAGGGAAAATATTGATATTCAGCACAAGAACTTTGTTTATGGTTGAAGAAATTAAGAAATCGAAGAAATTCAAGTTTTGCAATAAAATCTCTGAGATAGGCTATATTAGTAAGAAATTCAGGTATAGATCACATTCAAGCAGGCATTTCTCCCTATACTGCAAGATATAAACATCACTGAGTTGAGAGTCATGTGATCTCTGATGAAGGTGCAATACAAGGAAAAGCTCTTGTCTTTATAAGGCAGCTTTGTCAATGAAGGCTGACCCTGTAACAGATCAGCTAGAGGCAACGTCAGCAGACTCGCCAGCCATCCTGCGTGGACTTCAGGAACCAGTGGACTGAAGGGCTGCCAATTCAGCTTCATTCAGGTCATGTGTGCCCTTCAGGGGATAATGAATTGCAAATGTCTTCAAGAAAACATGCATCTGTGAGGGTTTGTGTGCATGCAAAACTCACTGTGCACCCTTAAAAATACAGCAGTCAAACCGATCTACAGAATGTAATGTGAAATTTTTCACCCCCCAAAAACCTAAAACAAAGCCCTAGTCAAACAACTTTCCTAGCGGCATCATACCACATAATTTCACTGAAGTGTCGTGGAACCTTCAGACCGTGATGACTGCTTTCTGTGGTATGTTCAAATTCAAACCAAAAATAGTTAGTCTGAGCTGGAGCAGTCACAGGTCATTTCACTGGGGACGTGTGTGTTTCCAAAGGAAATGGTCAGTGGCTTGCCTTCCCCACCAAGGTCGGGATACTCTCGTAAACCACGTCTGGGGACAAACGTCCTCCCTAAGCTGACTTTAAATGATCTGTCACGGCATACCAAGGCATCCCCGGTCCTTCCTGGCTTTTAGGCGTTGTCTGTATTATCCTTCCTTAATATATAGCACAATAGATGCATAAACTCATACCTCTAAACGTGTAACAAATTCAAATTCATCAAACTACAGAGCACAAGGACTGTGGAACAGATCCCTCATACCTACAAACGGTATCATTCAACAAATCTGAAAATAACTAGGGTTGTCATAAGTTGGCAGGAGAGTTTTAAACACATAGCACCATATCAGCTACCTGTGAGCTGGCTAGTGCCTTCAACTGAGTGAAACACTAAAAAACAGCCTAGCTAAAGGTCACTTTTGCTTTGTGAGCAAGATCATGTTGTAGGAAGGCTGGCAGTGTCCAACTTATTGAACTTCATGTGGTGCCTATGTTTAGTGGAAACCATATTGGGAAGAGATTATTTTAAGCATAAGAATTTAGTATTTAAAACAGGCAGGAACAGAATGGACTTCAAGGAAACTCAATTTCAGAAAAGTCTTAATTTTTTAGATTAATACCAGCTTGGATGCCAATGTGACATTTTTACTAAAGGGATAAACTACTTAATACTGTTTCTGTTCATCAAATAATTCTGAAAAAATGTATAATATGTAAAATATGAGGCAACAACATTGATTATACAAAATGTTTCTTAAGCAGCAAATCAGCATATTAAAATGACTGAATGATTTCTGAAAGATCATGTGACACTGAAGACTGGAGTAATGATGCACAATGATACAGCAATACACAATGAAAGTGCTATATAAATGCCTCGTTCATTCAAAATTAAACTTTCCATCACAAGAACATATTACATTTTAAAATATATTCAAATACAAAACCGTTATTTTAAGTTGTAACAATTTCACAGTATTAATGTTTTTACTGTGTTTTTGAGCAAATAAATGCAGCCTTGCTGAGCACACAAGACTTACTAAACCCAAACTTTTGAACCTTAGTCTAAAATTTGTTCTGTTTCTCATACAAAGCTTCAAATATATCTCTAAAAAATTAATTTACACTATTTTTATGCTGTTTAAATGCCCTATTTGGACTATCATTCCATGGTTACTGTATGTTGTCATTGTATGCAGGCATTTTTGGATGAACCAATCCTTTAAAGCAAAAAAATAAACATGAATTTTGAACTTTGCTTTTAAAAGCTATGATAAGATCCAAGATAGTCAATGAGTACCACAACTGCTGTGTTATTTCAAGCTACATAAGCTTGCTTCTTGGCTAAAAGTTCTTATATGTTGACTTGTGATTTTTTTTTTATTTATTTTTTTTTTTAAAGCACAGATGGAAAGAGGACGTTCTCCGCTGGATCACAGGGTTGGGTTTGTACCACTTGGTTCCTTTCTCCATGTGAGTCATGGGGGCCCACTTAGCCACAAGCCTCAAAACAAGATAAAAGCTCCAGGCAGATTGTGTTCCACACGATCGCTGGGTCATGTGAGTTCAAAACGTCCACCACACAAACGCCCTACATCAGTGAGCAAAGCAGACGCAAATGAAACCTTCTGGTGAGACCTGACAGACATCTTTGTGAAGCGTTATAGCGTATGGATTGGGGAACGGAATGAAGAAGATCTCCAGGAGGACATTCCTCTACAAGCAGATGATCTGTGGGCATAGATTGCGTAACATCTGGCTTTGGTTTAACACGTGTCTATAAAAACAAGAAGTGTACAAAAGTGGTGACAAACATGACAGTCTTAGATTGTAGCCAACATGACCAGTTCACATTATCCGAATAGATCTGTCACCACATATGCTACGATAAATTTCAAACTAAACCTCAAATTAATATCAAAAAGAAAGCTTTGTGGTAGTGCTGGGCGGTATGACCAAAAATTTACATCACGGTATTTTTCAAAATTATACCGGTTTCACGGTACATGACGGTATTTTTTTTTTCATGCATGACTGGGTGTTAACCATATTTTCTACTGATTGAGAGAGGAAATACTGCAGCATATTGACTTAGAATGCCCTATTTTACTGTCATGATGAGTGAATATTGTCAAAAAATACCACACTAAATAGTGACTAAACACGACCCCTTTTAATACATGTTAACCAGGAGTCACTC
>NW_015552615.1:3876068-3876408 GCF_001515605.1 Sinocyclocheilus anshuiensis | reverse complement strand
CGGTGGATATTTGTGGCGGTCAATGTGGATATTGTGGATGAGTTCTTCTGTCATCACGTTCTATTAGTTCTATAGCTTCAGTTTCGGAATTTTCACGCTTAGTAACGCAGTGCACCAGTGAAAAGGGACCCCTTTCAAACAGTGTCGCGTTCCGAACGTTGTTTAAGTGACATGCACCGGTATTGCGGTATTTTAAAATTCTTTATTGACAGCATGTGTTTATCAAAAACAAGAATATTTTTGTCTAAACATGACCATATAAAGCCAACCCATCCTTCTGTCTGTACTCCCCTCTTTACCGCTCTATTAGACACAGTCCAAAATTTACTTCACACTCTTT
>NW_015552615.1:3868465-3869963 GCF_001515605.1 Sinocyclocheilus anshuiensis | reverse complement strand
GGGAGCTGATGGCAGGGGGCGGTGGATATTTGTGGCGGTCAATGTGGATATTGTGGATGAGTTCTTCTGTCATCACGTTCTATTAGTTCTATAGCTTCAGTTTCGGAATTTTCACGCTTAGTAACGCAGTGCACCAGTGAAAAGGGACCCCTTTCAAACAGTGTCGCGTTCCGAACGTTGTTTAAGTGACATGCACCGGTATTGCGGTATTTTAAAATTCTTTATTGACAGCATGTGTTTATCAAAAACAAGAATATTTTTGTCTAAACATGACCATATAAAGCCAACCCATCCTTCTGTCTGTACTCCCCTCTTTACCGCTCTATTAGACACAGTCCAAAATTTACTTCACACTCTTTCCTCCATTCCTTAAACCCTAGTTTAGCCGGTGCCCACTCATGCCTGGCCCGTACAAAAGCATTCAATGTGTCCGTGTTACACAGTCCATCACTGTTCACACCTACTCACTCCACCCACCGACTCTCTCCACAGCACAGACTCCACATTCAACGCCTGCTCAAGATTCAGACACCTTCGTTTTTATTTATATATTTATAAAGAAAAGTCACAAAACGTGCTACAAAAAAGCTGTGGAAAGGAAATGTCAGGTTTTTTACATTCCTGACACGTGCCGCTTTTCCCATGAGGCCATGGTTTAGTGTTCACGGTTTCTGCTTATCTGTAAGTTCCCTTCTCCTGCTGGTCTGTACTAGTCTATTGCAGATAGACTTTTGACTAACATCATCTGGTCCAAGTTGCAGCTTATTCTGGCCAATAACTGCCCATTTAGACTGGAAGAGACCACCTGATGGACATAAACTGAACAACCACAGTTAATTATGACGTTTGGGGGGCATGTAAATCTGAAACCAGCTATAATTCTGAGAACTAGGGTTGGGCCGATAGACGATGCCATCGTCCATCACCGATGACTGATAGACATCACGATGTTGAGCCGGCAACACAGTGTCCCCCCCACCAATCCGCCGCATCCGGCTGCCTCCCAATACTGGCTGCGTCCGAAAGCCTAGGCAGCTGACTTGCTGACTTGTTTTTGCACAAATGCACCTCATGAAACTGATTTCGGACAGGCTTCTGAGGCAGCGTAACGGTATAATGATCTACAACAAAATAGAATGAGTTTTGATAACTAAATGAATATTTAATTATAATCATACGGATTTCTCGCTAGAAATAACATCAAAAGTGCAAAAAGTTAGACAGAAACTTACATTTACACACAAACTGACCACCAAACGCAACTTTCAGACACCATTTTTATTTTTTTCTATCTCAACTGTCACGGAATAGAATGCACAGGATTGTGGGATATCAAAAGCAGCGAAGAATACATCTATGCTGCCTTCAAAATTGGATCATAAGAAGGTACCTCCGGAGACAGGAAGCAAAGCAGAATTTGTATTTGGACGTGCCTTGATGCCTTCCTGTCTTGGAATTAGGGCTGTGCGATTAATCAAAATCGAATCGAAATCACGAT
>NW_015552615.1:3868213-3868454 GCF_001515605.1 Sinocyclocheilus anshuiensis | reverse complement strand
AAAAAAAAAAAACAGAAAGCGGGAGAGAGACAGAGTGGATTATGGCGTCTACTGGGTCAGATCGATAATTAGGCAAATTAAAACTAAAGAAAAACGTATGCAACTTAAGCTTCGAAATGACAGACAATGGAAAAAAAAAGGTAATCTGCAAGAGCTGCGTCACGGCGCATATCAAGAGCTCCCTTATCGGTTCTGTTTTCAGTACTGGAGAATAAAAGATACATTCTTAGATGTTTTTGTT
>NW_015552615.1:3854068-3868095 GCF_001515605.1 Sinocyclocheilus anshuiensis | reverse complement strand
GCAGCCTGTCTCGTAATGCTCGTTTATACTCGCACCCGGCTCCGCAAGTCTCCACGAGTGCATCTGGCAGTTATGGATGAGGCTTGACGCACGAGCGCAACCTGTATCGACTCTCGCCTGGCTCCGCGTTTAAAACGTATGTAAATTCAGTCTAACTGCTTGCTAATTTCACTTGGATGAAATTAAACATTCAGCACATTTTCCACTTGTTCTTAAAATCCCAAATACTTAAAATGAATAAATCAGCCTATGTAACATATGTAATACTTTAATAATTGACTTAAGAAATACAGTTCATTTATAAAAAATAAACAAATATTTTCTGTGAAATTCAGTAATTAAGTTAATTCTGTAAAAGTAGTTATACCATTATAATCTTGCCTGCTGAAGAAAAAAACAATAGAACCCCTCCCAAAACACAATAAAAAATGTAATGGATTTCAGGGTTATAATGGGAATTGTATTGGTTTTAATGTAAACTATAATGGTGTCTATTTGATGGATTCTATTGGTGGGATGTAATCTGGCAGATGGCAACCAATGGAACAACAGTTCCTATTGGAATAATGCCCAAAACAAAAAGGAATTTTGTAATGGTTTAATGGAAACTATAAGAATTTTTGTGATGGTTTCTATTGCTTTTTTTCAGCAGGGTAATGATACCCATACTGTGCTGCACATTACTGACAATATTGAGCTGAAGCTTGACTTTGCAAATTTAAAATCGCAAATCAAATCGCAATGTCTGTCAAAAAAAATTCGCAATTTGATATTTTCCCACAAATCGCACAGCCCTACTTGGAATGCTGCCTCCGAAGGAGCTCATTTTAGAACTTTCAGATGCAGCCACTGTGTTCGGAAAGAAAATTACATGTATACGGAACCCCTAAAGGGAATAAATACGAGATGGGAGGAAAATATATATTTCAATAGCCAACTTTCGCCGTTATATCATTGGGTAATTAAACAGTATATAAAATTGCGGGCATCGGGGAACCGCTATTATGCCTGGCATTGAAACTGCTTTTGAATGCACGATCGCTTTTTAGTTTCACTTTCGAGATTGCACGCCCAATTTATACTATGGAGTGGCAGTACTTACTACTTACCACACATTTTACAAGATTAGATGTTTCACAGTGGTGTTCAGGATCAAATCATTTGACTTCGTCCTCATCTCTCCTTACTCTGTTTATGTGGTAAGTGAAATTCTATGTACTGTAATGTAACAGGCAACCATTAGCAATCGTTATTTGTTTTCCGTGCCTTTCTGAATATGGACTCACACTAGGGCTGGGCGATATACAGTATATAAAAAAATTATATCTCGATATTGTCAATTTTTATGATATTCGATATATATCTCGATATGTTTGCATTTGCTTTTAAATAATAAAAAAAACATGATTTTCTTTTGCCCCCATTAAAAAAAACACAAAAACAATTTAGATAGAACAGCTATTGTTACAAAGTAAATACAAAATGTTTAGTGCAAATTTAAGTAGTTAAAAAAAATCTAGACCGAGTGATCACTTACTGCTTTTTATTTTTCAACTGTCTCTGGTTTAAGAGAAGCTCTGTGGCATGAAACGACGTTCCCACTGGCACTAAAAACCCTCTCAGATGGGGAGCTAATTGCTGGAACACATAGGTATTTTTTAGCTAATTTTGCAAATTTGGGGAAATGTGTCTCATGGATGCTCCACCACCATGAGCACAAATCAATAGAATGTGGATTCCCAAAAGAACACGCCGAACATCCAAAAAAGGAGACAAAATGTGATTGCGAACTGCTCTACTGTCCAGTGTAGACAGACTTTAGCTGATGCGGCACGACATGATCTCTCCGCCCCCTGTATATATATATATATATATATATATATACACACCGGACAGTTATCATGTCGTGCCGCATCAGCTAAAGTCTGTCTACACTGGACAGTAGAGCAGTTCGCAATCACATTTTGTCTCCTTTTTTGGATGTTCGGCGTGTTCTTTTGGGAAAGTATGCTCGAATTTGAAATATTCGATATTCACGATATTTTACAAATTAAAATACAAATTTTACATCGTCGTCAAAATTATTGTGATACTATCGCTAATATTCGATATATCGCCCAGCCCTAATTCACGCTTCGGGCACACCCCCAAAAACAAAAAAGCACCCTGACTCATAGAAAAGGCAAAAAGCCAGCCAATTAGACAAGATATGGCAACTTTTAGCCAAGGCTTGTCATTTTTGAGTGTAAAATGCACCTCACAGTTTGAGATGCAGCAATTATACAAGTGTTTGCATGTCTATTATAAGTAATGGCTCTGTTCATGATATAAACCTAAACCATTAAAAATATGCACATTTTTAAACCATTTTTTTTATAAAGAAATTTATACTTTTATTCAGCAAAGTTGCATTTATTTTATCAAAAGCGACAGTAAATACATTTACAATGTTACAAAAGATTTCTATACATGCTGTTCTTTGAAACTTTCTTTTCAAAGAATCTTGAAAAAAAAAATGCATGTTTCTACAAAAAAAGCAACTGTTTTCAACATTGATAATAATCAAACATTTCTTGAACATCAGATCAGCGTATTAGAATGATTTCTGAAGGATCATGTGATATTGAAGACTGGAGTAATGATGCTGAAAATTCCGCTTCGCATCACAGGAATAAATTTCATTTTAAAATATATTATAAGAGAAAAAGTTCTTTTAAATTGTTTTTTATTTATTTTTTTATTTTGGGCGGTGCAGTCATGTATACAGAGTAAAATGCGTAAATTAATTGGGAGAATAAATCGTAAGAATGCACATTAGTGTTAAAGCTGCAGTCCGTACCTTTTTTTGGTTAAAAATGATCCAAAATCAATATTTGAGCAAGTGCATAACCAGCCAATGTTCAACACTATCGCCTTACTTTAGCCCGATTTACAATGGTAAGCTTATAATGTTTTCTAATTTGGTAGGTTTTCGCGGGAAATTCGAGCATGCTGCTGCGTCATTACATCACGTCTGTAAACATAATGATTGAGTCCCGGCTAGTAGGCTACCGGTGGTGGATCGTTAGCCTTTTCTCACAGCAGCTGGAATAATTAAACTTATCATTTTGATGGCGGATTGTAATCCAGAAAGGATTGTGTGTTAATTAGGGATGCACGATATTATCGGACCGATATCGGAATCGGCCGATATGAAAAATTATGCCGATATGTCTTGCCGATAAGAGGAATACATTAACTCACATGTGCTCAGGGTGTGTAGCGATTAGATCACATCAGCAGTGTGGCTCATTCTTGAAGCAAAGTTTTGCCTGAATAGTGATTGGATTCACGGTTTTGGATCACTGCATTTAAACTGAACATGCACGTACAGAATGATGCATTCGGTGTATGATAAGAGTAAACAGTAATAGAATGTGCAGCGGCAGCAGCGGCAGCCTCCCCCAGGCCCACTGCCCATTCGGTAAGGAGTTTTAATTCCGTAGGGGGCGCTGTTGGCCTACTTCTAATGAAATGAAAGTAAAATACACAAATAACATTTAGACTGTGTTTCTGATTAAATAGAGCAGTAATTGATGTCATAAAATCATGAGTATGTTTTGATTTAAAGGTCAGAAGCTATAGCTTACACGAATAAAAAAAAAAAAATCACAAACATGACACTTGTAAATTAATAATTATATATATACTGATTTATTCATTAATGTGCAATGTGTTATATTTTTCAAACAAGTTATGACCTCTAAAAGATTTTCATAATTTTTACAACTCTTTTGCTTTAGACATCTACAAATGTTAAATCTTAAAATAAAATGTTAAGGTTAATACTGCATCTTTCTGAAACAAAATGCAGCAATTGATATATAGTTTATTTATAGTTATTTTCAAAGCTTCAATGTACTGTTATTATAAAAGAACTTCATTATTGTTTATTTAATTCTAACAAATAAGTTCTTGTTAAAAACTAACCAAAATTATAAAGAATTAGCTTATAATTTCCACACAGGAGAGACTTGGTGTTGTTTCCAAGCAAAAGGAAATATATCGGTATCGGCATCGGCATCCAGCCAAAATGAGTTGAAAAATATCGGCATATCGGATATCGGCAAAAATCTAATATCGTGCATCCCTAGTGTTTATGAAACACATGTGACTGAAATTAAATTATTCCAGTTTTAAATGTGCATGTACAGATAGCATACGTGGGATTACACAGGATTTGTATTTTAAAAACCAGTTCGAAGGAAGAATAATTTGCTTTTTGGGTTAAAAGAATTTCTTAATATGAAATTCGAAATGCTATGACAACTAGAGATTATACTGTACAGAAATTGAAATCTACACACTAATACACACTACATACACGTAGTCACGCAATGCTGATGTTGTTAACATTAACAATGTTAGAACAAAGTATAACAATAATAACAATTAGCATGGTTTGATGTGATGTGAGCTAATTGATCGTTAGATTGAATCACCATTGGTAGCTTGATTTATTGTAATGCTTTTTTCCTCAGTTGGTCAGAACAAACGTGGCAGACTTGTTACTTACTTGCTCTGATGACAATATCCGGTGAAAATTCTTCTTTGGGTCATATATTCCAAGACATAGGCGAGAATCTATAATTCATAAGTAACATTACAGTATCCACACCGGTGCAGTGACTGACAGGCACTCATTCACCTCAAAACATTAGATTCATCCACGCTGAAGCCGTGCCGGCGCACAACCCACGCAATGAAAATAATTCCGCAAGTAACTGCAATTGCAGGTTTCAAACAGAGATGGCGACAGAGGCAAAACTTGCGGACTGCAGCTTTAAATTTCACACTCATATGTCATACTGCATTTCTTCAAACTGAAAATATTATGTGAATCTCAAAGTCCAGAGGCAGTTTTACTTCAGATTAAACACTGGGTGTGCCAACCAATTATGTAATGTCTACCACTGTAGTAACTAGTCATGAGTTCCCTAAGAGACTAGAGAAAAATGTTTTTTTTTTTGTTCTTTTAAAAACCATCTGCTTCAAAAAAGGCCCTAAGGGAACTCATCCCACTGCATGTCACCAACCTTATGATTCACAAGGCAAGTTTTTGCAGGTCTTTTCAACAGAGAATCACACAGAGGGACTAAATAAATACGGTAGCATGGAAAATCACTGCTAAAGGTGAAGTCCATTATTCATCCCCGTCAATATGATTTATCAGGGAAAGTGAATCATAGGAAAGTGCAATGTATGAAAGACAAATGGATAGTTTTTTTTTTTTCAGTTGAATCACTCCGACAAAACCAGTTGGAATGATTCTACGCAATTCTCAATGTTCTGGATACATCATCCATTCAAAATTGTTAAAACCTCACTGTAGGGTAGGATTATCAGTAAATAATTACAGTAAAATTACAAAAAAAAAAAAAAATCTGTCTTTTATTATAGACTAGGCCTACCATTCAAAAGTTTGGGGTCAATAAGATTTTTTAAAAATTTTTGAAAAAAGTCTCTTTCGCTCACTGAGGCTGTTTTTACTTGATCAAAAATACAGTAAAACTGTATATAGTAAAATATAAATACAATTTAAAATGTCTGTTTTCATCTGCGCCGATAGTGGGCAGCGTGCCGACATACAGCGCCTCTGCATTACAGGCGTCCCGAGATGTTTATTTGCTGCTTGAAACTTAACAGCCTCAAGCCTCATAATAAAAATCTCCTTTTGTGTTCCAGAGAAGCAAGCAAGCAATACAGGTTTGAAATAACATTAGGGTGAGTAAATATGACAAATTTTCTTTCTCTTTAAAGGGTTTAGCAGAAAAGGCTGTGAAGCCCTGCTTTAGACTTTTTAGGTTTAAATCTAGATGGAGCTAGTTTATAAAGAGTAAAACAGGTCAAATAGAAGTGAGAGGCTGTTAAAATAATGCTGTATGGCATACATGCATAGTCTTTATGTGGAAGGGTCATGGGACTTCACAGCTGCACACCGCATGCTCAATCACTCTCAGCTGGGGTTGCGGAGGGGGTACTGAGGGTCTCGGTGGGTTAAATTCCCCACAAACACATACATGCCGATTCCGCCTTCCTAGTGCACTTTAATCCTTCCTGTATCTGGAATGTTTGCAGTAGGGTCTGACGTTTAAGGGTCAGTAGGGGATCTAAACACGCGCACACATGTTTACAGACAACTGGGGCTGGTGTGGCCCCTTTGTGAAAGCGTGGCAGCTGTGAACCAGGCGCTGGCCAAAACAGGTGTGGGACCAAAACGGCACAGTGACGGTGTAACGGTGCTTTTGACGACTCCAACTATACCTCCATATGTTCATTATAAATCTGCTCTTCCCATTTCGTCTTAATACAGCCGTCCACGGGTCTTTACACACAAGGTACTCGAGAAGAGCAGCTACCCAGATATTTGATTATATCATCAGTGGGCTGTAAGAGCAAGAGTTAATGATTGGTGAGACAAGATGAAGAATTTTCCTTAGAAGTGAACACTAGAATGTCCCGCTTTGATATTTCTGTTCTATTCGCTAGGGCATGAGCATTTAGGCCACCAGCTGTCCTCTGAGGAGCTGGCTTAAAAGTGCTGTGCAAAAAAAGGATGGACGGAGAGAAAACAAGGGAGCGGGGCAATTTCTGCTCTCATCTGTTATGGATGGAAGGAATGAGGTTGTAAAATGGAGGCGAGATTGCAAATCACAAACTGATGAAGAGAAAAGCTGAAGAAGTAAATGCAAGGCAGTTTTGGACAGTAACCTCCAGTAAAATGCAAGAGAGAACAGGAAAAAAAGAAATGCATCAATTAATGCAGTCAGTGAATTAATTAATTAATTTTGGCTACTATGGATAGACACTTTGGATGATAGAAAGTGGAGACAAGGCAATGTTGGAGATCTGGTCTGGTCTTTATCATTCATTACCATCATTGACCTTAGACATGGATTGATAAGTAGGGATAATGTCCAGTCAGCTGACATCCATCCCAGCTGACAAGACATCCAATCCTAAATATTCCAAAATAAATAAATAAAATTTATTTTAAAAATGTACGACATTTATAACCACCAAATAATTATTCACAAGAGGCACATTACTGTATGTAAATTAAACTATAATAGCAATAAATAATTGTAGATTGCAGAAAGCATAACCATATGCATATAACAACAGATAATGTCATTTAATTGCAAATGTAAATTATAATCAATTTATAACTTACAATTTAACTTTTTAATTTGATCAAATCAAAGGAACCCCAAGCAGATGGGTTGGTTTAGCAAAGCCATCTCAGCTGTGATCAATAAGTCGATTGATCAGGTTTGGGGGATGTGGGCAGATCCGCAGCTGATATGCCTGTCCACATAATCAATACTAAGATTCAAGTCAAGGGTCCTGGTGGAAATCAGACAACAGAGAGCAAAGGTGCTTTCACACTGACTAGCACTTTTGGTGCGCACCTGGGTTCAATTGATGTCAGAGTTCGGTTCGTTTGGATGATGTGAACGCTGTCTTCCGAACTACCTGAGTCCGCTTAAAAAGGGTGGTCTGGGGTACGGTTCGCTGCTGATGTGAAAGCAATCGTACCAAATCGCAGAAGTGAACCACTATTAATGACGTATTATTTGATACAAATGTGTGTTTGTGTGTTTCACTCACTTTCCGGACGTGCTGCAAGCATTTCTATTCGCCTTTAGTGTTCTTTAGATCATTTGCAGTACATTCGTAAGACAGACAAAAGTGCCGTTATGTACTGAAACTTTGGAAACAAAACCAATGGTTCAAAAACATAAACATAAAAATTAAGAGAGCAACTATGCATTTTGCTGCCTTCTCCTGCGCCGTCGTTACTAAGCAACGGGGTAAACAGCTGCTGGCTTGATGACGCAAACGAACGATGGGTTGGACCCAAATAAAATAATATGAACGCAGTCCAGCGGGGGCAGGGGGAGGGGGGAGCAATCGAACTCTGGTTTGGACCAGGCAAGTGAACCAAGTGTGAAATAACACCAAGTGGGCATGGAGACAAAACACACCAATAACATATGGCAGAAAATATTGCTGAGTATTATTGTCTGTGTAGTTATTTTGAAAATTGCTTGTTTGTAAGCTACATTAAATATATTTTGAGTTACTGTTAACAGATTAGCATCAATCATCTTAAATTCTCACATCATGGGTGAATTTATCAGTAAAGAGAATAGTGAAAGTGACTACACAAAGAACAAGCCTGTCACAAAGCTGACAACAATCTAAAGAACGTTAAACTCCTCAGACTGAAAGAGATGCATGCATGTCAACACTAACTTTCTAATCAAACACAAACTCAATCCAAACACATGCACCATTTCTTTATCCTCTGCGAGAACAAAAAAGCACCTCATCAACATTCAAGACCCCCCAAACAAAGCCATTTCAGGCAACCGTTTTCCATCAGAAGGCATGACACAGCAGGCTTGAATCATGACAGCTCTCTCGTGTTAAGGTGTGGCAGCACCACTGGCACCTAAATCTTTAAATGCTCTTTCACGCCCTTTTTCTGGCATGTCAAGGCCTCTTCTGTTTTGGGTAAATTAATTCTCTTAGGGTATGAAAATATTTGCATGTGCAAATTGGGATGAAATGCAGAATAAATTAATATCACAGCTCCGTTCTAAAATCTAGCGATCTGAAATAGTTAGGGCTGGGTTTTGACACAAATTTCACAATTCGATTTGATTCTCATTCACAAGCTTGCGATTCGATTCGATTCAATATCGATTATTTTGGATATATATCAGGTACAGTACATGCCAAATTCTCAAGGAAAAAAAAAACTCAACTAATGCTGTAAAATATACATGAGAGTCAGTTGGTACCAACATTACTATAATATTGAAGGTTAAAATTAATGAAGTTTTTACAATAAAATAAAGTTACAGTTACATATTAATATTTCTACTTCAATTAGTTTTTTTGAAATATAAATATTTAAATGGTGGTTGTCATAAAAACTTGATGGATTTATTCAAACATAAATTAAACATTGAAGAACAGTCAAAATTATAATGTTTTTATAGCATTATAGTTTATGGTCACCGAATATGTTTTTTTCTGAGGTAAATGTGACGTTACGTGACATTGTTTACAAGCTGTTATATTGACGTCTTTGCGTGGCTGAAACACCGATTGAGCGATTACATAAGACAGGATACGGATTGTAAAGTTGTACTCTCTTTTAACTTACCTTCAGATATTTAGTCATGTTTATTTTGTGCTGAAACAGGTATTAATGTGGAGGAGATGATTAGTTCACGTGCGCTACACACTGCCGCGTCAGTTGAACTGAGGCGCTACAGCGATCTGTCACTCCACATTAAACAGCGCCAAAACGGCATTTATTGTTTGAATACTGCAATACAATGGACAGAATTTGAAATCTGAGCCTTTGTGTCATATGAACTTCATATGAAGATTGTACCAAAGCACAATACTTATTGCGATTTATTGGATGGGAAGTACCCTTCAATGTTCCGTCCATTAACTGAAAACAGGCTAGAATAATCGATTATTGGGATTTAGGAATTGACATCGTTCCGTAAAAATGAGAATCGATTCATATTGAGATATCGATATTTTTTACCCAGCCCTAGAAATAGTGTCTGTAGCCTACACAAATACATTTCACATGACGTCATATTTGTGGACTTCTGTACAAGTTTCCAAGGTGGAAGTCTGACGTCAATTGCATTTCAAATGCGTTTGTCCAAGTTCAAAACTGAAAATAGAACTTATTATTTAATTGGAATTGTAAATGCTATTTTTTATTTCACATAATTTAATGCAACTGAACTAAGATATAACATTGTTTTGCCATTAGCCTATTCATCTGTGGAACAGCACAATAGAAACAGATCGGGTTTCAGCTACAGACAAAACAACTCACAAATTATTTACTATAGTTGCAGTGTTTCTTTGTAGACTAATTAGATCAAGGAAAATGGAGTAAATCAACAAAAAGTATACAAGATGGAAAAAAAGAAGCACACTTCCAATCCTATACTACTTTGATTGAATTAATTAAGTAGACAAAAAAAAACAACTCAAGACAGATTCAAAATAGCACGTGGGGAGAAGTGTCTGTGTTTTTGTTATGCTAATCTCATTCAGCATTCAGCGACATAAGATCAAGGTAAAATTCTTGGACTATCAGCAAGATAAACAGAGTCAGGGCTAAATCACAGCGGCATCACAAAGAACGAGGAGCACAAACACACAGCATACAGACTATAGAAACGAACAGGTCACCTTAACAAGAAGTGGAGCCATGTAACCCGATCCAGGCCATTATGAGACACTCATGCCTTCCTCCAATTGTCTGAGCAGAGAACAATACGGTGATGACCTCTTTTTGGCTCTGCGTGAATTAAGGTTGAACATTTGTTGCCTTGGGTGACAAGATTTTACCCCGCTTATTTCAGGATGTTAACACACTGGCCTAAAGGTGAGACCTCACAGCGCAAATAAACAAATTATCTCAAAGAGATAACATAAAACAAATAAAAAGATAATACACTGCATATAGAGCATAACAGAATAACTTGCATTACTAGTTTTCCGTTTTGACTGCAAGAATGATAAGAATAAACTGATCTTCAAAGTGAAAACACGATGCCCTTAAATAAACAACATAATCCTCCAAACGAGTTTGAAATGATAAAATAGAAAGTGAAACGACTTTAATCAAAATTCGCATCTGGATGTCGATATGCGTCTCATCAAACAAAAATGTAAATGTTTGTTTTCAACCAGAATTCCCAAACAAACCCCAATCTGCCATTGGTCACTCAAACAGATAGCCCCGCCCCCAAATCGCCATTGGTCAAGCCAACATTGCTCTGTTGGGTTGGCTGGAATGCTCTAACAAACACAGCAATGTTTTGCTAACACTGCAGTGTTTACTTTTTTTCCACGGGAGTCTATCTGCAAATGCTTCACTTATAGCCGTCTGCATTTTAAAAGGGCAGAAAGTGTTTTAACACTGACAACATTACACACACATCATCTTAAATATATCAGCTCAGTCAGCACTTTTAAATGGTAAATAGCCTATGACATACTGCTAAAAAAAAATGCACCAAACAGTTTATCGATATGCACTGTCAAATTCCAGAGCGCTTGTGTGAATTTATTTCTTGGTTTCATGCGTATCACCAGGAGTACTATCATTAGGAAAGCTATAAAACACGCCGTCTTCTCACTTTAGTGTCATACGGCCCACATCTGCCTTTAAAAAAGGAAAAGACATTTGGACAAGTCTTGAGGTGTTCAGAGTTAATGCTTCATGTTTCTGATGAATAACCTTTCCTGTGAAGTACGACTCTGCCTGCTTTCCTCATTATCATCACTGAAGAGACAGACCGTTTGTGAGGTGAGACAGCAGAGAGAGACAAAGAAGGTAGAGATCTCATCTTACCTCGTGTTCCAGTTGCAATGTCAGCCACTTTCTGGAAAGCATCCAGGAATGAGCTAGTGACGATGATTGTTGTCCTGAACGACAGAAAGAGAAAGAGTTTGTCTGTAAGAAAAACCCACAAGCAAAGTGGCTTTGACTGGATTCTTGCTAACTGTCGGTATATCACGACAAATATTTCCACTGACAGATTTTTGGAGCTTGCACCAGGTAGAGACGTTAACAGCAGAGCAGCCCACAATGCTCTGGATGAATGATGTTTAAATACCTGAAGACACTAATAACTAAAGTAGAGCCCGACCGATATGGGTTTTTTGGGGGCCGATGCTGATACCGATATTAGGGAGTAAAAAAATACCGATACCGATATATCGTCCGATATTCTTTATGTGTAGGCTATATTATAGTACAGTATAGTCAAAAGTTTGGACACACTTCCCATTCATGTGTCCAAATTTTGACTGGTACTGTATATAGAATACAGTATATAACCTACATAAACAGAATATATATATATACATAAACACATTTTTTGCAATGATAACTCAAATGTGGTGATCAAACACTTATAATGATGTGACAAACATAGGCCTATATAATGGAGGCAGGGTATTTAACAATTTAACAATAAACTGTATTATTCAAAATGAGTCTGACATCAGTGCACTTAACAGTAAACTTCACTTCACTTATTATAAATAACTTAACACAAATAGAACAAAATATATAGTCTTTTTGCAGTTTAATATTCACAGACACAGTCTATATATATATATATATATATATATGTACTAGGGGTGGAACAGTTCAACTTACTCACGGTTCGGTTTGTATCACGGTTTTAGAGTCACCATTTCGGTATGTGCTACGTTTAGGCAAAAACTATACTGTCAAATAAAAATAAAGAAAATAAGAATAATCTATCTAACTACAAGCAACAGCACAAATAAATACAATAGAGTAAAGATACAAATAAAATAAACTGTGATTTTTTTTTTTTTTAGGTAGGCCTAACATTAGTTTTTAGGTACAGAAATTGAATAAAGTAATGAAATGTAAAACAGCATTGCATATTTGACTGTATAAATTAAAGATTAATCTTTATTAAAGTTACAAAAGCTATTCAATCAAAAGCAGTGAGTGATTTCTTTGTTGTTGCTGTTTGTTTAATATTTAGAAAGTGCTGTCAAATGCACTGATCCAGTGCACTGATACAGTACGTTCAGCCGGCTATGTCTGCTATAGGATACTTACCAAGACAGGCATTTTTACATAATTTTTGTGTGAATTTGTCCATTTAAAGACAATACTTCAGAGAAAGCTTAATATTTGCGCGTGTTCTGAGGTGCGGGTTTGCGCGCTTCGGATGAGCACACGCACAAATCTTCTCACTCCTCTCACTTAAGTGCGAGGTTTCTAAAAGATAATGAATAGAGCATAATATATAGGCTACAACAAGGTTTCATCTGGCCGCAGAGGAACACAACTGGGTTGCCTGATATAAAGAGACATAATCAACGAAACAGAGCTTCCCACTTGCGCAATACGGAAATATCTGCTAAGTGTGCTACTTATCTTTGTCAACCTGGCAACCATGTGTATGCGCTCTCTCTCCACTGTGGATAAACGCGCTTGCTTTCTGAAAACACCGGTAAGCTTGCAGTTTAGCGATCTCCACTTCAATATTCTATTCTCAGAAAAGTGTAATTCATCAAGTGTTCATTTACGAAAGAGAGAGAGAGAGAGAGAGGCTGTGTATGTATGAATTACCACCGTTTTGCCACGTTTCTCTATTAACAGTGAAGCTGTGGCTTTAATTCCTTTAGAAACAATGATGTTACCAGCTCCTTGTTGAGAAAGATAATGTAGCTCTTGAGCGATTAAGCTATTTAGTTGATAAAATTGCGGGGCAGCACTGAGAAGTTTGTTCCTGAATGTCTGAGTGCAGCTGCAACGTGATCTGCTGTACCTGGTGGGGAGTGCCCAATGTAAACATGAAACATATGCCAGGGCTCGCAAAATTTCAAAATCCCTGGTAGCCCTTCGGGCAGGCATTCTTCCGATTTTGGTAGCCCAAAAATGAATTTAACTAACCCGAATAAAAGATAGTATTTTTTCTTCAAATAACAAGTTAAGAGAGTAGGGGTGCAACAGATCACAAATCTCACGGTTCGGATTATATTACATTATCATATCACATTTTGAGTCACAGATCGGATCATTTTTCAGATGAGCAAAAAAAATATGCTTCTTTACTGTTTAAGTAACACTTATTATTTTAAGAACAATTTACTACTTCGATACCACAGCAAAAACTAGTAGCATATAGGGATGTAAGGATTTACTCAACTCACAATGTGATATGATTCACGATACTGATTTCACAATACAATTTTCTCACAATTTCTTTTTTAACAAAATGAGATTTAAGACATATTTTAAAAAAAGGTGTCTTTTTGTTATTTCTCAGACCAAAAGGCTGCACATTACTTTGTGAAATTGAAAATGTCAAACAATATACTAACTTGAAATTTTAAAACAAATCCCAAATCAAATAAAAAAATAAATAAATACAAATAAATTT
>NW_015552615.1:3853828-3854043 GCF_001515605.1 Sinocyclocheilus anshuiensis | reverse complement strand
CATGATCCAAACAAAGATGCTGCATACATGTTATTTAGATTGTAAAATTTTGAAATTTGAAACAAAAACAAAAAGGTCTGATTTTTGGCTTTGTGATACTACATAAAAAAAAGACGGGCTGAGGGCTGAATGAGATGCAAATGTCACTCTCTGACAGCAGGTGGCGCTTAAACAGCAGGTATTTATAGGCTGCTGCCCCTTTAAGACCGAATGCA
>NW_015552615.1:3848590-3853221 GCF_001515605.1 Sinocyclocheilus anshuiensis | reverse complement strand
CATTCATTTAAGACATGAAAATACTTGCCGAGATAGTTATTTTGAGATAATTTTGCGTGTATGTGTCTGTTCAAGCGAAAGAGGAATCAATTCTGTGTTCGTGCTCTGCCTGAAACGGCGCTCTGTATGTGCGCGCTTTGAGCGTGTGCGCGCGATCACCCAACTGAATTCTTCATGCGCATGACTGGTTTAAAACGCTTGAATGTTTAAATTGGTAAGACTTAGAAACACATGTAAATGATAAACTGTGATCCATATTGTACCTGGTGGGGAGTGCACAATGTAAACATGAAACATATGCCATTACCTATATTGTACTGTGCTACAGTTATGGAGGCCCTTCATAATGCAGAGGTCAGCTGCCTGCTCTGCCAATAGTTAGAAATGCCACTATAGTATGCAGTGATTAATAAACAGCTGTTTTACTAAATTCTGCTGAGAAATTCAGTGCAGTCCTGTATCGTGATACATATCGTATCGTGGCCTGATAGACCAAATCAGGCTAAATCAGCTGCAAGCTTGATTTTACCAAACATGTAATTATATATATATATATATATATATATATATATAGGGATGGGTATCATTTACATTTTATCGATACCGATACTGCTTATCGATAACGGTACTTATCGATACTGTTATCGATACTATTTGGTGCAACAAGATATGAAGTGAAAAGTTGTTGAAAATTTCAAGTTATTTTATTACTGCTGAACTTTAGCAACTGTATTAAAGTTCTTCAGTCAAGAGCAGGGAGTTATTTTTCTCTTTGTGTTTTATTTTATTAACATTAAAGGAATAGTTCACCCAACAATGAAAATTGTGTCATCATTTACTCACTCTCAAGTTGTTTTAAACCTGAATGGGTTTCTTTCTTCTGTTGAACATAAAAAGTTATTTTGAAGAATGTGGGAAACTAAACAGTTGCTGGTCCCCAGTGACTTTCATATTTTTTACCTACTATCAAAGTCAGTGGGGACCAGCAACTGTTTGGTTACCCACATTCTTTAAAATATCTTAATAAAAAATATTAAACAATATTATTAAAAATGAATACATGTTTGGTACAACATGACTGAGTAAATAATGACAGAATTAAAATTTTTGGGTGAACTATCCCTTTAATGACAAGCAGCAGCATGTTTAGTACTGTCCCTTTAAGAGATGCACGCACCTTTTTCTCAACGGTTTACTTTCACTTTAGAACTTTAACTAATTGTGTTTATATGTAAACCTTGTGTGTTTTTGACAGTATTAGCGCAATCAGACGATAACTAAGATTACTAAGTAATCAGGTGCTGTTTGACTGGCCTTTTAGTGTACGGACGCTTTGGGTGTACGCGCTCTGAATAAGCACGTTAGAACAGCACGTGAATAAAACGTTTTACCTGCAAAGCCTTAAATCCCACGCAAATAATGTACTTTTGTGATTGCAAATAAGTGCAGTGTCTCGTGAGTGTAACTCTACTGCTGAATTGACATTTGATGTGAATGTGTCTCGCGAGTTGCAGTTGGAGCTGGAGCCGCGAGATAATACAGCGCATTGCTTGAGGTAAATGTCGTTTTGTTAGTAAATGTTTCATTATATTACTAGTGTTGCCTTCTTTGTTCACTATTACACTACTGCATAAATTGCATCTGACACTGGTGTCGCTTAGTTTTGTAACGTGAGCCCACACTTTCGAACGTTTCACTCTTGCCGCGATGACTGATTGCACGCAAACACACACTGCACATGCGCATGGATATCACACGCACATCAAGCAAACGTCAGACACATCATTCAGTGAAGGGAAATGACAAGCAGCAGCTTCTAATTCGTCGTTAACATTGAAAAGCATTTGAAATTTGTGTCAACACGTCATAAATAGAACGCGGCATCAGTTTACTGTCGGAGATTTGTCGTTTCGCGCCGCATCCAGTGTAGACAGCATCACTGATTATAATAAGTTCTATACACTGATCTATACATAATAATTAATCTCTATTATAGATCAGTGGTTCTGAAGTATTTTGTTACGCTGCACCACGCCACTCTGCTCGCATCCGGTGTAGACACGGTGTTAGGAATTGTTATTTGTTTTCCGTGCCATATAAGTATTCATGCTTCGGGCACAAACCCCCCCCACACACCCCCCGCCCCCGCCAATATCAACATCCATCGCGATGTTTCACTGTAGACATCGTCCGATGCCAATTTTGTTGACATCGCCCAACCCTAGTTATAACCATAACCCAACGTTTTGTAACGTGAGCCCACACTTTCGAACGTTTCACTCTTGCCGCGATGACTGATTGCACGCAAACACACACTGCACATGCGCATGGATATCACACGCACATCAAGCAAACGTCAGACACATCATTCAGTGAAGGGAAATGACAAGCAGCAGCTTCTAATTCGTCGTTAACATTGAAGTATACAGAGATAAAACAACGCAAGTATCGATTAGTTACGATTAGAGTTAATTATATAATATATAATTATATATATTTTATATAATTATTTATATAATATATAATTTCAAAGAATAGCAATATATAAATATTCAAAATCATTTTATTTTATATAGACTGAGAAAATAAAATGGATGGAGTAGCTGTGCAGCAGATTAGAAACAGAAACTTGCTGATTATAGAAACTCATCAATTGTAATAGGAAATATTTACTTTTGACAAGCTGTGACAAGTTTATAAATCGTAAGCACTCAAATTGGTTAAAAAAAAGATTCTAGACCAGCAATCGGTGGCTGACATATTAAACTTGTGGCCATGAAATGGAATTTTGTTTAAAATTGCTAATCCTACTTGATTTGATATTTGACAAATCTGGAAGTTTACATATACTAGATTATTTGATTCTACGGTGAAAAACATCTATAGCCTTCTCCCAGTTCAGAATATAGGAAACAGTCGCTCAAAGGAAAGAGTTCTGCATGTTCATCGGCTGGGACACGGGCACATACTGACAGGGTCAATGATGCCATTGTATGGATCCATTCAGAGCCTTCATTCTGAAGAGAGAGATCTCAGCTTATCAGAGAGAGCTCTGTGGTATCAGGTGATACGAACTACAAAGTACAGCCTTTCAGCAATTCCCTCACCTCCCCACAGCGGCCCCCCAAGTCCTGCGAAAGCTTTTGTGCCCGATAGGTAGACTCGCAACAGTCATCACTTTAAGAGTTGCTTTGGCTTTACGAACAGAGTTTGGGTTAATGGTAGGGATACCATGGGAAAACAGGTTATTGGTTACTTTCTCTTTGAAGAGTATTATTAAACCGATAGTTCTGAATTCTGGTTGGATGAACCATGTTCAAAGCTATTTAAATAGGGATGTGTCACGATGGTCAGTTAAACTTAACTTAACACTTAAAGTGGGAACTAAATGTCTTTTCCAACTTGACATATACAGTGTATATTCTGTACCAATACCGTGGACCATAAGCATCACTTGGCCACTGAGTGTAGTTTGGGCTCCTCCGCAATACATCCTGTAAATGTTGTCATACACTCTTAAAAATAAAGGTGCTTCATGATGCCATAGAAGAACCTTTTTTGTCTAAATGGTTTCATAAAGAACCTTTAACATCTGATTAAAAATTATAAAAAGTTGAGAAAGAGATGGTTCTTTAAACAACCTTTGACTGAATGGTTCTTTGTGGAACCAAAAATGGTTCTGTGAAGAACCTTTTAAGCACCTTTATTTTTAAGAATGTATGTCTTTCACACTTTCATTCTGTTTTTCTTAATTAGTAAAATGCAATTTTATAGGAGGAGTTGAATCATGTAGACAACAGGTTAAGTAAAAATATTAAAATGCAATAGCGCATAAATATAGCAAAATGCTCCTCTTTATAGTTATTTTTCTAGCTGACTGATGAGCTTATGGACACTGAATGGTTATTCTGAGGTCAATGTATATTACGTTGCAATGTTTATAAGCTTTACATGTTTTCCGCAGTTTGAAACACTGAATGAGCTTTTACATGAGACATTTCAGTAAGTTGTACTGTAGGCTCTCTTATAAAATAGCCTACCTTTTGATGTTAATTCATGTTCATTATGTACTCTAGTAGTAAAGAGAAAGATTAAATAGGTTCACTTGCCGCTTGAACTGAGGCGCTAAAGCAACCGCGCCTGCCGCATTAAAGAGTGCCAAAACTGTATTTATTGTTTGAATTACATTATGAATTTTGAATAATTTAAGCTGATACTTTGTTTATTAAAAAGTAACAAAGCTTTTTGCGATTACTAGATGGCAAGTGTGCTTCAAATAATATGAAGTTCACGCATTAACAGAACACAGGACAGACTAAGATCTTGATAAGAAGAAGCCATAGTAGTAATGATTATAAATGAGAATTGTTAACGATATTGGCAATATCCACACAGCTGACAGCTTTACCAGTTGTAGTTTGTTCAAGTTGTGCTCGAAATAAATGCTGCTTTTCCTCACTTTCACTTCACACGTCTCTAATTTTGATCTCTCTTGCGCTGCACAACTGAGCTGCGTTTATCAGGTGTGCGACAATGCTGCTGTGCGGCAGAGATGAGGACTGTTTGAAACTCTTTTTTCCACTAAAACTTTGATGCGCATCGTCTCAGTTTAATACGTGAACATAACAAAA
>NW_015552615.1:3846331-3847714 GCF_001515605.1 Sinocyclocheilus anshuiensis | reverse complement strand
AAGCGATATTAGTAATGATTATAAACGAGAATTGTTAACGATATTGCCAATATCCACACAGCTGACAGCTTTACCAGTTGTAGTTTGTTCAAGTTGTGCTCGAAATAAATGCTGCTTTTCCTCACTTTCACTTCACACGTCTCTAATTTTGATCTCTCTTGCGCTGCACAACTGAGCTGCGTTTATCAGGTGTGCGACAATGCTGCTGTGCGGCAGAGATGAGGACTGTTTGAAACTCTTTTTTCCACTAAAACTTTGATGCGCATCGTCTCAGTTTAATACGTGAACATAACAAAAGATGTGATCGCAAAACAATCAGGAAAAAAGCCATTACATGCTAATTTTTAAGTTATAACATGTAAACACATAGGCCTAGTCACCAGTGGCGACCTCAGCAAAAACTTCACTCGCAATTTAATATTTTTTGTCGCAAATGCGACTGTTTCAGTCGCAGTTTGGAGCCCTAATTATATTGTAAAACCAATACAGCTTTTTAATTAAACAATAATAAATTAAATTATTACAAAAAGACCAAACATTCTTCAACTATTTTAGGCCTTTAAATCAGACTAATAAATTATTTACAGACAGTTACATCACTATTTTCTTTACTTTAAACCCCCAAGAAATTATCAAAATGAATTTGAATTCAGAAACTGTAACCTATTTCATTTAGAATAAGTGTATCCAAGTCATTGACTGCATGAATTCCTTTTTAAATGAACAAAACATGATCACCATTGACCTGCAAAACGTAAAAAAATGAGTTTTTCATTGTAAGTCAGTACGACTACACCTTAAAGGGGTCCTATTATGCTCTTTTACAAAGTCTTGATTTTGTTTTGGGGGTGTACTAGAACAGGTTGTTCGAAAAACACATTATTTTTCACATATTTTACATTACAACACCTCTCTCCCCAGTCTGGCATGAACGGCTCGAATAGTTCCTGTATCAAATGAAAGCCCACCTTCTGAAATACGAAATGTGCTGTGATTGGTTAGCTGGGCCAGTGTGTGTTGAGATTGGCAGCACTCGGCGCCTGGTCGGGAAACGTCATGCCCCTTACCATAACCGCCTGCGAGCTTCAGGGGAAATATTGCGTCAAAATCAAATCAATTTGAGCGTGATTTAAACCCAGATGATTGTAACCACTCTAAGTTCGTCTGCCTTGGGAAAGCTAGCGTGTCTCCGACATAGTGATAACACTCGTTGCCTTTTCTAGTGCAGCTCAACCAGGTCTCATCCAATTTGTCGATATTTGTGATATCACAAATCCCGGAAAATATGCATTGTAGTCCAAACGAGTCGTTCGTGTTAGTTTTTGAAAAGTGATTTCTGTTAAATAAAATATCAACTTTTGAATTGGACTTTGAGCTTTGTAA
>NW_015552615.1:3837834-3845493 GCF_001515605.1 Sinocyclocheilus anshuiensis | reverse complement strand
TCTCATCCAATTTGTCGAGATTTGTGATATCACAAATCCCGGAAAATATGCATTGTAGTCCAAACGAGTCGTTCGTGTTAGTTTTTGAAAAGTGATTTCTGTTAAATAAAATATCAACTTTTGAATTGGACTTTGAGCTTTGTAACTTTGCAGATCTTGTTTATGCTCAAACAGCAACATTACAGACTAACTAAAGCTGAAAAAGTGAAAAAGCATAATAGGACCCCTTTAAGTGCAATTGGTGGTTTGCATTAAGATTTACAACAGCCATTCCCAAACCAGCCAGTCTAGTATCTATATTTGCATGTACTGTGATGTTGATCAGCCAGACATATGGTGATATACAGCAACAGGTAAACATTACCCAACACTGTGTTTACAAAAACACTAGCAGTGCCCAAAGTCATGAGGAACTTTTAAAAAGCAGACCATGATCAGCTCTTAGCAGTCCAGATGGCTGGCAATGGTAATTGTGTGTGTGAGTGGAGCGTGTTTGATGTTTATCTGTTGGAATGGAGTAGACCTTTGGGAGGGTCATTAGCCTGTTTACTCTCCAAGGACTGAACAGAGAGGTCAGGCAGAGGGGACACACTGTAAAAATGGAACCAACGGCTAACCTAAACGATCTTCTCTTCCTATGATAAGCCTTTCTGTATCATACTGAATTATGGCCGCTTAAACACCTTTAAACTACCACTAGTCTGTGGCAATTACATGTTCTGCGACTCTGCCTTCTTTGACATGGAAATGGACATTCACTAAAAGTATATCACTGCAAAGGTAAGCATAAAGCAAAAAAATGAGAAAAAACTTCGTCATGAGTATATTGGGGCCTTTAGAGTACCAACTTTGTATGCACCTTAGTCAGGTCAGATGGCATATTTAATCTTGCGCAAAAGCGCACAAGGGATAGACGTACAGTCTGTTCAGTAGGTTGTACTGTTGTGTACTTTGGTGTCAATCATTAAGTCAATAAAACACTGGACAAAAAACATGGATTGTGAAAATTAGGCATGACCCAAGTCAGAATCAATGTTGCCCTATTTATCGACTTAAATACACACTCAAGGTCTTACTTTACACATTATTCCAATTAAAATTGTCATTGTAATCTTTTCTTCTTTTTTCTTTCAAATCTTTCATTTTAGATGATGTCAACAAGCCCACTTACTTTTTCACACCTACCTCCAACAATCTGGCTCCATTCTAATACATAACACTCACTTTACAATATCCAATCAATACACGATGGATAAAATCAAGTCTTGTTTTTTTTTATCTTCACTCTAAAATTCATCACATCATGGAAACACAAAGGCTTGCAAATGCCATATTCTGTTGACTTTAGGACAGAACATCCCTTTGAATCAACTATACATCCTCATTTTCTAAATGTGACGCCTTTCCTAACTGTCTGCATTTAAATTTCTCTACTTCTAAATTATTTATTTATTATGAAATCCCCTTCTTTCTTCATCACTGCCTGTTCACTGCCTTTTTGCATCTTTCAAAAAGACATTTTTCACAAATGTTCCTTTATTAGCTCTCCTCTTATACTGGATGACAAATCCTTCCTGAATGATGTAATAATCAAGCACATTTCCTGCTTTCGAAACAAGATTATCATAATTACTCCCTACTCAAGGAAGCATGTAACGCAGGAGGCCTGTTCTTACCTTAACTGAGATTGTAGCTTAGCCCCTTTGGTGACAAAGTCCTCCCAGGCAGGATAACTCGCCTACAGAACAAACAATGAGAGAGAAGAAGAGAAGGTTAGTCAGGGCAAACCAGAGTAAATCATTACACTTTACTCACAGCTCATCTGGTGTTCATCCTCAATATTTATCTGCCGAAAATACAATTCGTAATTATTGACTACAATCATAAAATTCTATAAAGTATTCAAGACAGGAATCTGCACTGAAGTTTAATATTTAGAGTTAGGGGTTTACTGAAATTCCTTTAAAAATGTTTATGAGGAAGTGCATGAGGATGAATATAATAAGACAATGCTGCAATCACATGATAGGAAGTTGTTGTTGGTGTACATTGTGTTTACACCAAAAACAGCCTAGGCAACGCAAGTCTTCACAAGGTGACTGGTAAACTTGGACAAACACACAAACAAGAAGCAACAATGACAAATAATGCAGCAATTATAACAGGTTGTCACATCTAGCAACTTTGCTGACTATCTGCAAATGACAAATGTAACTTAAAGAGTTGAATTACTAGATTAATTACATAACTACAAATTAAAAGAGGTACAGAATGTATCATTCAGCTGAATGTTATGTAAACCAGGCGACATTTCCAAACGTTAAATCACGTAGTCACTCAACAAGTTGTCATTTCACAGCATCACAGACTAGCATGAATCAGAATGTGTTCTGGTTGTGTTTTGCGTTCTCAGTAGTCTGTGTAATTAGTGTTAACAGTATGACTAAGATTGTTTCTTTGCCCCGATGTTTATTACATCTAATCCAAATCAAGCTAATTCTATTCGCAATAATGGGTATCAGTAACAGCTGATCCCGCTTACAGAAAAATCTCATAAAATGCTGACTGGTCTATTTTCACAAGAAGGACACATATAAATACTCTAGCAGCTAAAAAAATGCACTTATAAATTGAACCGGTGAAATGTTATCCACCGCATGATGTTTCAATTTATTTGATTTGAATCCAATAGTCAACCAAGTGGCAAAGACAGGGTTCAAAAATGTGAAAAATCTCAATAGAGAATGAGGAGTTATGTCACAATCTTTTTACTCTGCATTGCATTTCGGGAAGGCGCCCCCATATTAGCAGGATACACTATCCGTTCCCATGGTTACTTCTCATTCTCTATCCACCTTTTTCTTCAACGCGGAAGTAAGCCTATGGGTGAGACTTCCGGTTCATTAGCCGCTATAGGTAAATAACGAGGAGAATAACAATGTGCAGTAAACGGTAAAACTGTTAGCACTACAAACCAGTGTGTTCATAATTAAGATAATACATTAAAATAATATGATAAGACACACCAACTTTCAATATTAAGCAGCAAAACGAACTGTTTTGTTCAGCTAAAAATAGCTGGACGGAGTGGATGCAGATGAGACCGGAAGCCAGACCCATAGAATTTACTAATGGCCGCGCCCATTTTTACGACAAGAAAAAGGTGGATAAGGATAACTGCTTATCTTTTGTTTTGTTTTTGCCTTTAAGATAAACAATCATTTATTCTTCATTGTATCGCTTGCAGGGAAGAGAAGCTATTTTATCGCACTGCATGATAATTCGATTTTTCTCTCTTAGGTTTTGTAGAATTTGGTTTACAATGTTTAGCCTACCTGATTAGCATCAAAACAGTGTCGCTCGCTGGACGCTCGCTGCTGCTTCAGCCATCATATGGTAGATTATCCAAATAAAAGTGTGTTCAACAAGCTGACAGAAGTCGATCCATTTCTTTGTTGGAAACTTTGAAATGACAGTATAATTGTTGTCATTATAAATATTCATTTTTCCATGGCCATGGAGGAGAATCAGAGATTGTGGGTCACATTCAGCGAACAGTCACGAACTCACTGTACTTTTTATATTTATTTCAACAAATGACAAGCAAAATCAAATCCCTAGGAGCTTGTGAACAGTTTTGTAGCATTTTAAAATGCTGGTTTAATGTACTAAGACAGTGATGCTAAAAGACATGCAGATGAGCCAGAATATTAACGCGACACGTTTAAACGTTAAACGTAAAGCGTTTTCCTCTCTTTAGAAAACTGAAATGTAGAAAGCGCTTATGGATTAAGTGATATTTAAACAACCCTCTACAATGCGAGAAAATTGCTCGCATATGCGAGTAAATTTCCCACTAGGCGACTAAAAAATGTCTTTAATTAGCCAATGGCTAGTAAATTTTCCGATTTTACTCGCCGGTGATTGAGTTAGATGCAAAGAATAAATTAAGCGCATTAAACACCGTCACTTAGCTGACAGCGCCCTCTGTCGCTTTCTATCACACGCACACTCAACGTGAGAGAAAGAGATGCTGCATAAAGAGAATTGACGCATTAGATTGAAACGGTGTTCTTTCTTTACTGTACTGTAGATGCAAATGGATGCCCAAAAAGGCTGTCAGATTTTGATTGGCATCTGTATGATGAGGAGGGACATGTGATGATATGCAAGTACTGCAGTAGAAAACCTAGCTTAGCCGGTAAAACGGACTTTGTATCAGGATCGCGCAGTTTCAAATGTGAAAATCTCACAGCGCACTCAAACAGCAAACGACATGCATCTTGTCGTGATAGTGTGATGGCTTCAAGCAAAGACCCTGAGGAATCTGCGGTCCTAAAAGTGTTTCAAATTCAAAATTTAAAAAATGACAGCGCAGAGAAACATGAGTTTTCTGTAAAACTTTCTTTCTGTATTAGAATGATTTCTGAAGAATCATGTGACACTGAAGACTGGAGTAATGATGCTGAAAATTCAGCTTTGTCAGAAATTGTAATAATATTTTACTATTTAATGTGAACAAACTGAATCAAACAAATGTGTGTTTTTGTTCAATAGTATTGAGAATTGAGTTTAGCTGAAATGTATTACCTACATAAACCATTTAATTATAAAGTCTTTCAAGTCTACTTTCAGACAAAGTAGATATAGACAAAGTACCAACATATTTAAAATAAACAAGCAAATTTAAATAAATAAAAATATCTTGGGTACATAGGTGATATACCTTTTTAAAAATTGTTGGCAATACTAAATAAATGAAATAAGTAAAGATAAATTAAGGCATTTGAAAATTTTAACTAATGCTAAAATACTGCAAACAGTGTGCTAATGCTAACACACAATACAAACACAATTTTATGGCAATTTAGGTCTAGGTCAATGTCTTACACACTCAAATCATGATCTTTCTTATCACCAGCAAAGCACTTTTAGTGTATAATATAAGTATGCAAATTGGGGTGCAGCCTAAATTTTACTAGCTCCTTCCGGTGGCCATAATTACAGCACGGAAGGTTATCACTAAGTGTGCATCTCATAGAAAACTAGTGACCATGATTTGTACACACGCCTCCAGGGCTTTCCTGAGTCTGTCAGAAACTTAAAAGAACGATCCACCCACAAGAACCCTCCTACCAAATCGGTCCTGTGAACCATTTCCTTTTCAAACTCTCAGTTCTTTCTCCCTCGGCTCTCAGAAGAGGACCACTCCTGTGAAGTAACCCCCAGATCTTTGCTTTCAACCGCATGAAAGAAATATATTATCAGTTTCTGTCTTCCATCCTTCTCATCTTTGCATGTTGCTGTGGTAAAGAGGTGGTGACACAGAGCGGAGGACGAGGAGAGGACAGAACACCTATCGGTCCACTGTATCAAGTGACAAAACAGACACATGTATAGCACGCCTGGCAGAGGTTGCAATGAGGATCAACCATTGAATTTCAAATATAAAAATGGCGTCCCTCGCAGATGGTTTCTTTGATTAATAATAAATTTTTTAAAAACATCTCCCCCTCTCTTAACAAAGACTCAAGGGAGACATCGCATAGTACTGTAAACCAACAGCACCCTAATGATCTACATACTGAACTATAAAAGACGATCCCACAAAAACACATCAGCTGTGACAAAAATAGAAAATAAATTAGAGATGCACTGATTGCAATTTTCTTGGCCGATTCAGATTTCCGATTTTTTTTTTAGTGTGATCTGCCGATACCGATTTTTGCCGATTCTCTTTCTAAGAACTATAATTGACAGCATATACAAACAAAAATCTATTTTTCTTCAACGCAAAGTTTTATTTTCATAAAAAAAAAAACAAGTAATAAAATAAAAACACACGAAAGTGATTTTCTTTGTCTTTTGTTCTTTGATTAACATGACAGACAGCAGTAGGAATATTGGACTGCGGTCCCTTTAAGAGTTTATCCACGGACCCAATCTATAGGGCCTGTTTACACCTGGTCATTTCATGCATTTTCGTTGATTGGATATCTATCTGATTTGTTCAAACGTTTCCATTTACACTTGGCCACATAAATGTGTCGTCGCAAAACGTATATAAATCCGATCTTCAATTCCCACGCTATTTAAATTAACGGAGTTCACGTCAATGAAATCAAAAGAGAAGCGCTGCATTTTATTTCGGAATCGGAAAGAAGTGAGACTGATCGGCCGATCACCGATCCGGGCCGATCATGAGGAAAATCGGCCGATTCCGATCCCTGGCCGATCGATCGGTGCATCTCTAATTCTAACGTTTGGTAATATTTCTATTCAAAATCGCGATTCCTCGATTTCTAAAAAATAAAATTGTGCCATAACATGCCATTAATCGATAAAAGAGGAAAAATTGCCCAGCCCTAGCTAAAAGTTATCACAAAAATGGCTCAGAAAAGTAAAGTTAGTGCTGTGAAAATTTTAGAGGAAAGAATATTTGCTTTGATATTTTCTCATCTAAACAATGACATGCAGACATTTTTAAGTGTTACTCAAGTGTTTAATACTCCCGATAGGCCACCCTTACTTTTTAACATATCGCAATCAGCCACAGAAAAACCCAAACGGGTTAACCACTACTGAATATCATAAAGCACTCCAAACTGCCCGAGTCATCAAGTCTCTCATTAGCACAAGCTTTGCATGTGTGTAATAGGCACCTGTACCTCTTTACGAGGGTGTGTCTGCTTTAGCTGGCAGAAAGGGTGTATCCAGTGTGTGTGCGTGCACGTGTACCAGACGTACGAGTGTCCGGCCGGTCTTAAAACAGGTTGCATTTCAAAGGTGTTTCACAGGCAGGCCTGTGCACGGAACTTGCAGTTTAACACACGTCAGACGGAGGGGATTGTGGGATGGTGGAGGGGGAAGGGGGACGTCCAGAAGCAGGAATGTGCACAGGCAGGCAGCTCCTCAGCTGTAGACTGGCATCATCCCAAACAGGGAGGACAGAAATCATTAGTTTCTCCAATACATCTCAAGCGGCCTCAAGCAGCCTGGCTGATGTCAACGAAAAGTGTCGTGGCCTTTAATGATCAGTGTTCAGCAGGACTAGACGCTGAGTGCTTGAGGGGGAGGGACACGAAAAGGCTGCAAAACAGTAGTTGCTATGACGTTATGGTTACTAAATATGGCTTAAGTCAATTCAGATGTAAATCTGGGATTTTTCACCTCTTTTATCGACCACCAGGCAAAACGTGAAATCACAAATAAGACTGCATTTCTCCACAATAAGCTGTATGATTTGAAGTATCAATCTTGTCTAAATCATATGAAAAGTTTTAGGTGGAAAATATTGCTAATTAGCTTACTATTTGTTATAAGTCACTATCCTCAAGACAATGCAACTGAAACTGCACACATCGGGTATTGGCTCCGATAGTGCCATTTTTCTCAGATCGGGTATCGGTCAGAGAGGGCCGATCCAAATAAGTCCTTTAAGTCCTTACATTAAAGTTCACACAAACTCTTTTCTCCGCTGTGGCGGTCAGTCATTCGTTCAGCCTTTAAACCCTGGTCGCGTACGGTTACAGTAGTCAGCTCGGTAAAGCTCTCTCCAAGATCATTCTGTGTTCCCATTATTATACTTGATTTGTAAATAAATGTCTATGATTTTGCAAAAAGGACTTTATCTTCTTGCCGGAGTTTAATGTTGTTTTT
>NW_015552615.1:3819450-3837742 GCF_001515605.1 Sinocyclocheilus anshuiensis | reverse complement strand
AGAATGATTATCAGTTCCACACACAGAGATATATAAATTCTACATTTATTTAAATGAGGGAAAAAAAACTTCACTGGTATCGGATCGGTATCGTTATCGGCCAATCGGTATTGGAGGCGAAAAAGGCGGATCGGAGCATCCCTAATTATTAGGAAAGGCAATTTGCAAAGATTCATTAAAAAAACCTTACACTCACTTCTTCTGTAGGTGAAGCTGGATCACGAATGATTCGCGCGAACATAAGACGCATTTATGTAGATTGGGAGCGCATTCTCTTCAAAAACAAACGTAATCCACTGCGTCTTCAGCGGCTCAGATGTCGGGATGGGTGGATTTTTATCATTTTAGGGTGGTTGTGTACACACACTGCCAACACACATTTCAGTTCAAACAACTTGTAAAAGTGCATGTAGCATCATATGACCCCTTTAAGTTTTGTCCAGTGCATCAACTATGCTTATTTAGGCGACTTGCTATTTACATTAACTGAACTGTAAGAAATGATATGCATGCGCACATTTAAAAAACAAACACACATACACAACAATCTACAGATTTGACACAACATAGTGGAGAAATACTTCAGTAGTATATTATTGTATCTGCGCTATGCTTAGTACAAACCTGTTTATGCAATTTCACTTATTTAATTTTTATTTGATTTTGTAGTATTTACAATTTATAACTTTATAATGCCTATTCTTTGAAAATCTTGTTTCCAAATTTTTATTGCATTACAAAAACGCAATAAAATGCTATTTTCGTATAATGTATAATGCTATATTCTCACTTTCCTAACTGTACTGCAATGAATAAGTCGCAATGCAAACGCAAAACTATTTCGTGCAGCACTTTCGCCTATTTGCATTCCAGATGCCTCTTGTTCTAATGAACTTAAAGGCAAAAACAGTGTTAACAACATACTATATTTTGTGTCTCAGTACCAGGGTAAATACAATCACAGTAAATACAATCTGTAGACAGTAGGGTAATCTCATCACAGTTCAGCAATCTAAAATACATATTGCAAACAGTTGCAACAGAAGGGGAAAACTCTCAGGTTACCTGCTGTCATCCTGTTCCATGTCTAGCTTATTGAGACCTCACGAACCCTACTAAACATCTCTCCACCCGAGTCTGTGTATTATGATAGGAACCAATCTTTCACAGTATTTCTGCAGGTGGGAATGGAATTCTGTTCTGTTATCCTTCTCTCCAAATAAATGGAGGTGTCCAATGTTACCTACAAACACTCCGGTCCAGTAAAGATCACATTGTACAGGGCATAGGAATCTTTGCGTTGTTCCATTAATCAAAGGACAGTTCATCAGAAAATTTTAATTGTCTTCATTTAAAGGTTTTTCTATTACATATTTTTGGTCATCTAATGTAATTATAAGCAAAAATAGCTACTTATTGTATTTCTTTGAAGATGATACAAAGAGGGACATATTAAAACCACTGTTACTGCAAAAGTGAGTTCAGGATAAAAATATTTTACTACCGCATGTCAGACAATTAACCATCAGACGAAGTTTCATATCATGACAACCCTAACCATACAGGTTTGAAACTACATTAGGATGTGTACATGATGACAGAATTGCCATTTTTCAGTCAGCTATCCCTTTGATTATGTGCAATTGTTGCACTATTGTTTTGGTGAACAAAAACTGACAGAACACAAACTTGTTCTGTTGAAGGAGAAGAGCTGTAGCACTTGCAACTGAGAAGCAGAATCACAGACCAGACCAGAAAAAAACATTTCTCAATGGTGTGAAAGGACAAATTAAGTAATGTGCATTCCAGAAAACACTTGCTTCAATCCATTAACGTCAAGCAAAGCAGAAAAAAAAACAAGACAACCAAGCTCACATCCCTCACTGCTAAACATCAAATTCTTAGAAGAAACAACTTTTACCTTGACAGCTTAACTTTATTTCTGACCAGTGACATTTGTCTCCGACTACAATTTATTTTTGCACTTTTGTATTTCACAGCCTACGCTTACATTGAGGGCTGTCAACGTAAGTGACAAGTAAGCAGCAGCTAGCGAGGCACTTTACATGCATTACTCTTGAACTTTGTGGAAATCAGGTGCAACAATGAGTATAACATAAGAGGTGAGGAAGCATACAGACATTAGATCTACCCAAAATAATGTAGTGTGAATGTAGACTAGTATAAAAGAATGATTCCCTCTAAATACCTGACGTCTGGCATCTGGAAATAGCTACTTAGTCCTGCTTATTTAAGTAATAGTATTAAAGCTAGGGCTGCACGATTAATCGAATGCGATTGTCATGCGCATTGCCGGTTCTGTAATCAGCAGTAAATCATCATCACGTGCTTTCAGATGGAGCAGCATTTACTACACATAGCCGTAGTTCACTGACAAGTTACGCAAACAAATCGCAGACGATTTTATTGCGCGATTCTGAAATCGAAGAAATCGTTCGCAATGACAGCTGTTTGCATAGCTTCTCAGTGAACTACAGCTCTGTGAAGTAAATGCTGCTCCATCTGAAAGCATGTGAAAATAACACATTTAATAACATATTTTTACTCCAAACTCACTTCATAACATCAGTCGAGTGTTTGAAATAAATCCTTCTGTGAGATGATGTGGCTTCTTACACAGAATAAGGCACACAACATATTTCATAGTATTTAAGCAGTGATAAAGGCATTGCATTATAAATATACTTTATTTTAATGAAAATTGCAATAAGAACTCAGATAAACCGTATATTGCTGTAGTCGTGTGTTTATTAGTCACGGTGAATCAATGAAAGCAGTTGAATCTTCTGTTTATTCAGCTGCAGCGATAGGCATTTTCTGGGTTTCTTTTGCGAGGTGTATTTGGAGTTTCAGCGCGAGAGCGCCCTCTGGCCTTTGGATTGAGATTTACTTCTGATCACAGAACCATGCTTCACTGAAAGAAACGCATGACAATCGCAGCTTCTGTCGAATCGCGATCTCGATTCCATTTCGATTTATTGTGCAGCCCTAATTAAAGCTTTGCACTTTGTATTATTTGATTCAAGGCTAATGCTTGAGTACAAAGCACACCAAGCAAATATCCCAATTAGAAATAAGATATGATCTTTAAAACAAATCTTCCGTCACGAACCCACATGAGGGTGAGCAAATGATGACTCTTTTGGGGGGGATGAACTAAACCGTTAAATCTGGACAATAATCTAAACTTTCATAGAAAACACTTAACTTCTCTTCTCCATGCACTTGGACATCAGTGCACATTATGGTCGGCGCTATTTATGGAGTTGTAACAGATCACAACATAGCCTTTGCCCCACAGCTTTTTTTCTGTGTATCATAACTTTACATGCACGCAAATTCACACGCGCACACACACAATCATGGGGATATCCTCCTGCACACTTCCCCCTTCCTGTGAGTCAAATGGCCTATTTCCACATTAACAGCACGCATACAAATGGATAGCTAGACGTTGCCAAAAACCTCTGGTCCATTTATTCGCTCATGAAACTCAAACTATACATCAACCGAGTACAAACAAAAACATGGAAATTTGTCATCATAAATGCAAACCATTAAATGCCAAACATGCAACAATCCACATGTTCCTAAAATACTGTGGCCCAAAATGTATTTGAACAATTAAGAAATGTGTGCTGTTGCATTACATAGAAACATTATTCATGTTACACTTTTTAACTATACATGTTTTGAGAACACTTGTAGGTACAACAGAGTCAAAAAAACGACATCCACGATGCTTTTCTGTGCATTTGAAACACAATAAACCACATCAAATTATGCATAAACAAACATCCTAATAGAAATCCTTTCAGGACAGAAAAAAACAATGCTTTGACTGAATGCATACTTGCAAATTGAGCCTTAATGTCTAGATTGAATAAAGCCTGAGTCACATTGAGCCATGTTTACAACAGGATGTGACACACTTTAAAGACTTCCTGCTCACCTGTGCACACTCACACACCACTGCATTACAACACATTTTCAACAAGGAAAACGATTAGTCAGAGTTATTATAATGAACAACTGGTATTAGCAGTATTTGAAGAGTATTTCCATGTTTTAGGGTTACAATACATTAAAAGTCACCATCCAGTGTCCAAAAATGTTCAGCAACACTGCTGTTAGACAACAGGACATAACTTAAAACCACATGTGCGGAGACTGTTAACTAGAACTTCTGACAGATGATAAACTAAGCTGACAAATTTTAGATAGACTGATTAATTTTGTAAACTAGGCTTGATAATTGCTCAACACTTTAATATATGTCATGGTACTACTAAATAAATATTATATACCATCATATCTATCTGGCTCATTTAAATACATAGCCATATTTAAAGGACATTTTTGACAAATACCATAGTGTCCTTGATGTGCAATTCAAACACTGTGGTATATGAATATGGTTCTGCCATGGTGCCATCTGTTAACATATTTGCAACAGGGTATTATATATGTACCATATTTTTGGACATTGTGAAGTTGTATAGATCTTGCATTAACATGTATATAAACAAAACATGGATGTACTAAGGTACATTTTTTTCTGTAAGTGATGGTACTCCAAGCTCCAAGGTATTTAAAAGAATACCAATGTGCATGTCAAATTAGCCATTTTAATAACATGCTAGTTTTTATGGTAGTGTGACAACAATCCCTTTGAAGTGCCTTTGAACATGGAAGGTGGAATAACCACATATTTTTCTACTGTATATTACTTTACAAATAACCTAAATGTATACAGTCTTTCTAACTAGTAAATGCACTCGTATATCCGAGAGGATCAGCCTACACAGATGTAAATGGTGATTTGAAGGGGACGCACATCACAGGGCGGCTGGATTCACATCTATCAGCAGCCGGCCAACCACAGAACTGTTGCCAACCCTCCAGAACAGCTGGAAAATAACTTATTCTGAGCCTTTCTACAGACAGACTCCAAACCCACCCATGAAGCTGGGGGGAAATCAAAGCATCGGGTGTGTTATTTCAATTTGAGAGGGACTCACCTTCATGTCGTTCATGATGATTTGGAAGAGCCCTCCCAAAGCGCTACACTCCTTCTCCATTCCCGCATCCATTTTACCACACGCGCAGCGGTGACACTTCTCCTCCTTGTGAAAGCTCGCCTCGAAACCCGCTGTCAATATGTGAAGGGTGCGGTACGAGGCTGTTTTTGAAGGCTATCGTGTGAATAAGGCAAAAGTGGTTAAATTAACGCAAAAATAGTGAGTGTTATTCCGCTGATTGGCTGCCCGGCGCAAGTAAACTAGTCCCGGCCACGCAACTTACTAAACCTCTGAAAATACATCACATCGCCACGACAAAAGTGGATAAAAAGCCCAAAAGCGTGATTTTTGACAATAAGTATCCAGGTCAAAAAAGTGCCACGTAAGCACAGGTAAACCCGTAGGAAAAACCGACCGTTGAAAGTCTGCGCCGAAGTACCTGGCTCGGCGTTTTCAAAAGCTTGGCTCTGCTGGATCGATAGTCACGTTAGTTTAGATCGCGACAACCGCCGTGTTTTTTATTCCTCATGGTTTCATTCAGTCGATCCAGCCGCAGATATGTCCTTTATGGGGATTATTTTGAGCGGTTGCAGTTTGAAATAACTTTTCGGTTAAAATGAATACAGCAAAACCTGACTAAAGTTTCGGCTCCTGATAGATTCCACAGAGTAAACAATTCACTCCTGAGTCCTGGCTCGCTCGCTCTCGCGCTTTCTAACCCGTTTGTGTGGATCGGCTGGCGACGAACTCAAAAGGGGGCGGAGCATGAGTACTTCGGACATGTTCGTGCTTTTCCGTTACTTTTGTCATAGCATACTAGTTGATGTATGTAAATAATATATGTGACCCTGGACCACAAAACCAGTCATAAGGGTCAATTATGTATACATCGTCTGCAAGCTGAATAAATAAGCCTTTCATTGATGTATGGTTTGTTAGGATAGGACAATATTTGCCCGAGATACAACTATTTGAAAATCTGTTATCATAGGGTGCAAAAAAAAAAAAAATCTAAATATTGAGAAAATCGCCTTTATAGTTGTCCATATTATGTCTTTAGCAATGCATATTACTAATCAAAAATTAATTTTTGATATATTTACGGTAGGAAATTTACAAAATATCTTCATGGAACACGATCTTTACTTAACATCCTAATGAATTTTGGCATAAAATAAAAAATCGATAATTTTGACCCATACAACGTATTGTTGGCTATTGCATATTTGTATATACAAATATACCCGTGCTACTTATGACTGGTTTTGTGGTCCAGGGTCACATATAATATATGTATGACCTATATAATAATATGACCTCATAACAGACACAATATGAAATGTTTGTATTTTTAAAAACAATTAAGGCAAACAAGTAAAAGCGAAAATGTGATAAAAATTTGTGAAATAGTTACCAACTGCATCACTTTTTACAACCATTTTGCTCTTTTTATTCATTTATTTTTAATGATAAGACTTGATAAACACTGTTAAAAACCATTTACTTCATTACTTATGACTACAAGCTGTCCACATTTGCTAAACTCTCTCTTCTTAAGAAATTTAAAATGTACTTTCTTTCTATAAAGATAAATCACAACAGAAGCACATCCTGATAGATTTATGTAGCCTACACACAAGAGCTGGTTTTCAGGGATTCATATCATCTATGAGTCAGCATCATCATTGTAATCTTGCCCAGCCTTGTGCTGTTAACTGACATTACCAAACGAGTCCACCTCTCAGCTCAGCGGTCTCATAGCAACGCAGACATGATCAATTCAGCATCACGTCCTCTAGTGGCCACCTGTCTGTCTGTGGGAGAGAGCGGAGGTCACCTTGTTCATCAGTCTGCAAAGGGCTTCCCACACAGCTTCATGTGCCCACTCACAGCACAAACATCCAGACTCACAAAGTCCATGGATGGAGTATTTAAGTCAGTGTCTTTTAGTGTTGCTATAAAATCAACAGTTCATTTCACATATACATAAGTTTCGAAAAATCACACACAAGGTTATCTTTTCATTTGTTTAATTTGCAATGTTCAACATTAGAAGTAAGGATTTTTAGAATTCATTTGTAGAGATTGCTCTTGAAAAGAGCCATTTCTAACTAAATAAATATTTTAGAGCTTATCATAAATAGAACAAAATTACATTAAATTATATTCAGTATCTTAAGTTTTGTTTAACTAGTACAGATGTCCTTAAGCTGTAGTAAATACTTGCTACCATCTAGTGGTGAAACTTTAGTAGTGATTTGTAATATATGTGATGTGATACTAGTGTATTACAAAAATTACAGTATATACTGTGTATACTGCCTATTTTTTTGTATATATTATGTATGCCATATGCTCATATATTTAATATTTTAACCTATTAAAAAAGCAATGAAGCAATATTAAAGAAAATATTTGAAGAAATCCACTTAAAAAATTTATTCAATACATCTACCAGTTTGTAGTTTAACCAACACACAAAAGCCATATTGTTATCATGTGACCCTTTTATGGATGGAAAAGTATTAATAATGTATGAAACATTTTTAAAAACTAAACTTTTTACCTTAGTGGCTTTGACCAACATTCTTAAAACTGCACAGAACAAGTAGTAGTCATAAATAAATAAATGAACGCACAGTATTTTTTTCAGGCTCCGTTTTTTTTTTTTTTTTTTTAAGTATTTGACTTCAACAACCCATGTAGATAAACTATACATATTTTTATTTCAAAAAAGTACAAACTATTTTTACAAACACGTTTGATCAGAGCTGCCAGGGTTCATAACTTACATGCAAGTAATACAGCAGAAATAGTTTTTAGATAAAAAAAAAAAAAAAAGGAGGTTGCATCATAACCTTGAATCTAGAATCGTTTTCTTGAAGGAACAAGATATGCATTTTATTTGAATTTACATCTTACACAATTTAAATAAATGTAGTTATTTTACTCATTGCATCAAAAGGTCCTCGAGGTCATATATTTGGCCCATGTCAATTAACACAATGTTGAATAAGCTTATGTAAGATTAATCATTCATTCAAATAACGTCATGATAGATCATTATGTCTGATGCAATGTTGCTGGCTTCAGTCACGGCGTGCAAAGGCCCTCTTGTGGTCAGTTTTGTAAGTGCAGCCTGACCTCTCCGAGCTTGGCTTTAGGTTAGTAACAGCAGAATGAAACAAGGACGTCTTAAACTTTTAAGAGCCCTCATTCTAGACACTCAAGTCTGGTTTGCTGGTTTAACCAAAGGATTCACTACAACTGTATGCTTTACTTAGGAAGGCAATGTACGGGAGACGAAGTTAAAATGCTATGATCTTTCTGATTTTTTAGGTCCACTATGCACTACTTATACATTCATTGAAGAAGACAGTAAGAGGGTGAGTACCACCACCATTGATACAACAGCAGCATTTGCTTGGCAAAGTTTAGTTTTGTGTTTTCCGTGCATGAAGGAAATATTAGATTTGAAAACACTGAGCATACAAATGTTAATTTGGCACAACAGAACATGATTGCTGTGAGAACATGAGTAGTGTTTCGAGTGAGCAGCCATGGACAAATAAATCCCTGAAGTGTTAAAGCACCCTGTGTCCGGAGACTCAGATTAATGTTCAGAGGCGGGTTAGTTAGCCATTAACAACAAAAAACTGTGTCCGTGCGCTTGCAGTGGGATGTCGGAACGGTCACGAACTGTTCAACAACTGATTCCTTTGTGTCAGTTGGAGCAGAACCACTGAGCATTTTCCAACATGTATGTGGATTCTGGAAGTACCAGATAGCTATACATCAAAGAGCTCTTTTCACCCCTTTAAAGTCAATGTCTTTTCATGCTTCCAACGTGCAGTTGGTCAGTTAAATATTCAATGAGCTTGTTGTGCAATTCTCTTGACGTTTTTTTACTTTGTTTTCGGGCGATATCACACACAATGGCCAAAGCTCCGCCTTTCAGGAACCGCACAAAGTTCTCACCCACCAGCGGACCCATGGCATACATCCCTGGCTCCTTCACGCACTCATATGTGTATGGATCCACGTCTAGCGGGTTCCGCCGACAACTGATTGGCTCTTCCGAGTCCAACGCCAGCGGACCACCATGTTCTGGGAGGAATGACAGGTTGGGATGGGCACCAATCAAAACGAGCGCCATTGAGACTTGCAGCACTGTCTGTATCCCTCCCTCATCCTCAAGCACACACTTGCCATCAGGTCTGAAGGCAGCTACATGGTGCTTTGGGAAACTTAGGTAACCAGGATAACAGGTATACGGGCTGGTGCCATCAGCAGGTGAAGAAAGAGGCTGGTTGGACAGATTGACCACCGTCTCACCCACTTTGTACTGCTGTTGGCTCATCATTTGATGCACTTTGTGGTACTCCGGGTAGAGGAGCTTGGGCAGCTGGTTGAAGATGAGCGCCGGATCACTCACAGGTCGCCTAAAGGTGTGATATACAGGAGTGTTCAAGTGGTGAGCTGCCAGAACGGCATCTGCCGACGTCAACCCAGCACCAACCACAAGAACCGGCTCTGAAGCGCGGTCCAAGCGGCCTGACGAAATGGCAGCCTCCAGCTCCCAGAAGCTGTGGCACACAAAGGGAAGGTTTTCACCTTCCACGCCGAGACGGGCAGGGATGTCGTGGGTTCCTGTGGCAAGCACCACGTTCTCGGCATAGACCGAGAAAGGGACTTCAATTTCTTCACCACTGCTTGCTCTTCTCTGGTGGCCTTGGATCTTCCAAACGGAGCAGCCAGATTCAAGGGAAACCCGAGACACTGAGGTTACGGTGGTGCCGCAAGCAAAGCTCTTCTCCAGACCCATTTTAGTCACATTGTGCTGGTAGTACGACGCAATCTCAGCTGGTGTGGCCCGGTCATTACGTAAATTTCTGCACACACAAACCAGTATGTTAGATACTGGAAAAAAGACAATTTGGAAAAAAAAGAGAGACTTACTATTTTACAAAACCAGTAGTCAACATTTGAAGTGGATCGAAAAAGTTCATCAAAGTTGCCCTAAGACAAGAACAACTTTGGACAACTTTGATGAAAGGTTTTGATCCACCATCTTAAGAGAAATTAAGATAATTATTGCTTACTTATACTTCTCACATTATGTTAGAAAAGAGAAAGCATTTTAACAGAAAATTGTACACAGAACAGTTTTTGTAAGCTGCTTAACAGTTTCAGTTTGGTTCTAGGACTAACACAAAGGGGGAATCTTATTTTCATATCAGACTTATGCTAAGAATCGGACTAAGAATGTTGTATGAAATACGAGCCCTTTATTCTCTGCACTAATTTTAATGTTTGGGTTTCATTTCTTTATACCTTCGTTTATCTCTCATCCACTCCTTCAGCTTCAAACCAGGAAGTTCCATCCAGTTAGCTAAGCTGAGTGTCAGCATTGAGCCCTCCATCGCCTGCAGGCATCAAGCATAATAAACAACAACTTGACATCTTGGAATGAAGCAGGCAGAGCACAATAATAACATCTGATCAAACTGGTACAAAACCTCAATAGAAAACACTGTTGAAGTTGTTTTCAGGCATGCAACTATGGATCACATGAGTTCTTTCCCATCAGTACCTTCTAAGTGTTTTTTCCCAACAGGGCTGTACTTGTGTATTAGGGTGAACCTCACATTTCAAGTCATATTTCACCCTATTTCTCATCACTGTAATATATATGAACATTTTACTTCTGTGTTTTACTCATTGCTCTTTATCACATGACAGTAACAGGAATACAACTTTGGAAAACGTCTCCAAAATCTGAAGAAAATTTAATTTTTCTTTAGATTTTGGAGTGAAACATGACTTGCACATGGATTTGTGACACTCACCCATTTAAAATAATAGTACAGCTTCGCAAAAAAGAGAACAATATGACTGCTGAGGCATTAGATCAGAAGCCAGAAATATGTTAGGTGTGGTTACTTACATGCCAGGCCCCTCCAGGTGGTCCCTTCCCCAGCACAAGGTGAGGTGTAGCCCTTTCCGGCTCATGTCTCCATATCAGTAGGGAGGCGCAATCCACTCCAAAGTCACCATCTGGAAGAAGGAGGGCGTCGAAGAGCACAGCCACAGGGTTTGATGAACGGCCCTCTACACCCTCACACAGGTACTCTAGATCCTACATGCACATAATTAAGACAAAACTGTTTTTTTTCTGTATTTGAACATGAGAATATGAGTCATTGACAACATTCACTAATCCTTGTAGTATCCTATAGAGGCTTTTGGTGAAAAACGATACAATTAATCACCACTTGTTATGTAAAGAGTTGTGGTAAATGTATATAGGGGGATTATGTGTGTGCATTACCTGGTCAAACAAAGACAGATGAGGATTCTCTGTCAGCTTGTTATGCAAAATTGGGTTGGGATGGAAACCATCAGGGGAAAGGTAAGGCGTGTATCCAGACAGCAAATAAGAGAGACAAATCCCTGATGGTCCATTACCTGAAATACAGCCATGCATGTGAATACTGGAAATGCTCTATAGATCAGGAACTGCAACAGAACAAGAGTTCTCACTGTTTTTAAGCTGATATAATCTCACATCTAAACATGGTAAATGTAACTGAGGTGAAAGGATTTTCAAAGTAGCCAAAATATTGAATAAACAAAAATGCAAGGGATTCTGGATGTGCAGAACATTTTTGAATAACATGCATTCCAATTCTGTGCAAGGCTGCTGAGCTTTCTGTAGAGTTCTGCACGCACAGATTCCATTTGAGTCTGGTCATTAGTTAATTCTGGACCTTGGCTGCAATGCATTTCAAATTGCTCAGAGAAGTACAGTCAAGAACAGTGCTTCTCAAAGTCTGGACTCGTCGCCATTTCGTATTTCAAGAGCACTAATTTCCTACTTTGATAAACTGTTAAACTTATAAATCATGCGTTTAGTTTTTTTAATGTCTTTTTGGAGATGGTCCGAAATGAAAGCGAAGGCGAGATATTTAGTTTTCCTGCGTGACGTTGTTGTCATGACATCCGGTGAGCGTTTGACATAGCATAATCGGGCGAAACTTCACCGCTAATATGAGTTTTTATTATTATTATTATTATTACTTAGATTATGCCGGCCATTTGACTTATAGCAGTGTCCAAATGCTTCCCATACATGGAGTTATTTGTGGCGGCCCGTCACTATATCAAAACTGACACGGTACAAATAGCTAGATTTTCCAAGAGGCTTATAGGCCTACTTCTTTGAAACATGAGCACTGCGCTTTCAAAATTTCCGTTACCGGGGAAACCACTATATCTCCAGCTCCCAAAGCACCTCCTGCTGGCAGAGAATTAATTTGCATTTGCAAGTCTGTGGGAAATACTGGTGTCCGTCAACAAACATAAACAAAAAGCATGCTTCAGAACTGTTTTGAGTTTATTATTACTATGATTTAGGCTACTACTACTACTAGCTATTACTATCTTATACCCTGCAATAAACATTTACTCAAACTCCCTTTTATGAGATAAAGGGGGGGATGAAATTGTTTTTTTTTTTTTAATTAGTGTTTATTTGTTATGCATGTTATGTAAGTTTATTAAAAAACAAGTTTTGTAATAACCAATTGTTTCGGTCCAGACCTCTGACACTGATGAAAATTCAGATTTGGACCTTTGAATGTAGACTTTGAGAACCCCTTGTCTAGAACAAAGATGACAACGAGAGAGAAAAAAATTCAAAATTCGGACAAACATATCGGCCATCAGCTGCCCTGATTTCTAAATATCGGCATCGGCCAGAAAAAAAAAAAAACATATTAGTCGACCTCTATTGCTGACACTTAAATTAATTGTTTTGCCACTTTTGCAATTGTTATTAATGTATTTTGAATGCAAAGGGCACTTTATTATTTTTTTAAATTAGTGTTTATTTGTTATGCATGTTGTGTATGTTTATTAAAAAAAAACCTTTGACACTGATGAAAATTCAGATTTGGACCTTTGAATGTAGACTTTGAGAACCCCTTGTCTAGAACAAAGATGACAACGAGAGAGAAACAACAGAACAAAAATAGAATGGTTTTGCATGCATTATGCATGTAAATGTGCATTAACAATTGCTAGTGCTCATGGACAACAATGTAAACAATTATAAATATATATAATATATATATATATATATATATATATTATGACAACTCCAAAGGGCACTTTATTATTTTTTTAAATTAGTGTTTATTTGTTATGCATGTTGTGTATGTTTATTAAAAAAAAACCTTTGACACTGATGAAAATTCAGATTTGGACCTTTGAATGTAGACTTTGAGAACCCCTTGTCTAGAACAAAGATGACAACGAGAGAGAAACAACAGAACAAAAATAGAATGGTTTTGCATGCATTATGCATGTAAATGTGCATTAACAATTGCTAGTGCTCATGGACAACAATGTAAACAATTATAAATATATATAATATATATATATATATATATATATTATGACAACTCTTACCAACAATGACAACAGGCAGGATATCATCACAAAATGTGTCTTTGTTGTACAACTCCATAGTGGCTCACCTGTTACATGAAAAAAGAGAACAAATGGTGAGCTGCAAAAGCTATAAACAACCATAAACCCCCCTCCCAAGATACACAATACCAGATCACTCCATCCAATTTCCACTTTCTTAGTCATGACTAGTAATGGTGACTAATATTCTCCTCTTGTATTAGATAACCCTATATAATCTGCATTATAGTAAGGCAAACTATAAGCTTCAGCCGGCACTTCTTATGAATCAACCAATGTATTGTTACATAACAGAAGTTCAATGTAACCATGAGTGCGCAGAATTTCTTAAAGTGACAGCGCCTGTTTAAAGCTGTTCGCGCCAGGGTAGAAATCGCCGAGTCATTCTGAATTGCGACCGCACGACGTGCCAGATGTCTAGTACACTTATTAATACACAAATACACTTCAAATATAAAGCTCTGCTGGTGATTTCACTTAAATATATACAGGTGTAATGCACATAGCTGACTTTACAGACTTTTTCCGTTTTCTTGAATGGAGTCCAGGGGGCGTGTGCGCCAGACGTTTTTTATGTTATGGACAGTTTATAAGGATGCAGAAAAAAAAAGGTAAACGGACACAAGTCATTCAAGTTCAACGTTTAAAAACCGTAAGTGCGTAGATTTAAAGTGTGACCGCCGTTACCAACGTGTGAACTAGAAAGCTAAAATTGTGGGACTGCTCATTTAAGACACTTGAGACGTTTTCCCCCACTGCCTCGCAAACTGTGAATCATTTTTGATTGACAAGTAGCCCACCCAGCAAAAACTCGTTAAAAAGACGTAAATGCCAGACGTCTAAACAACGTTAAAATTTGGTTGAAAAGTGAAAGGTGAAAAGACGTATTTTCAGGCCTAATTACTGTCAAAATAAGACAATTCACAAGAGTACCAAAACATTTATTGACACATTAAATACATCTTTTACGTAAAAAAAAGCTTAAGCCTACATTTTCAAACATACCATAAAAACAGTAATATTGTGAAATATAACTACAAAAATAATTATTTTCTATGTGAATGCATTGCAAAATGTAATTTATTCATGTGAACTGTATTTTCAGCATCATTACTCCAGTCTTCAGTGTCACATGATCTTCAGAAATCATTCCGATATGCTGATTTGCTGCTCAAGAAACATTTGTTGTGCTGCCCAATATTTTTGTGTAAACCATATTTTTCAGTATTCTTAGAATAGAACTTACAAAACAGCAGTATTTATTTGAAAGGTTTTTTTAACAATTCTTTACTGTAACTTTTCATCAAATGAATCCATCTTTTCTGTATAAACATCATTTTTCATCATTTATATCTTTAAAATATATTTATGTTTTATGTATTTTTAAAATATATTTCAATATATTCAGCAGTGCTTCAGATATGTCAAATGTCTAATCTATTTCTTCACTTGCTACATTTATGCTCATGGCTATATTAGGGCTATGTGGTCCGAAATAAACGTGCTACTGCTAAATTTGTACTAAATTAGACGGACCAAACAAAGCTCAGTTTTCAACGTCTATTGAACTAAATTTGGACCAAATCAGTATGTTTTATGTATTTTTAAAATATATTTCAATATATTCAGCAGTGCTTCAGATATGTCAAATGTCTAATCTATTTCTTCACTTGCTACATTTATGCTCATGGCTATATTAGGGCTATGTGGTCCGAAATAAACGTGCTACTGCTAAATTTGTACTAAATTAGACGGACCAAACAAAGCTGTTTTCAACATCTATTGTGAACTAAATTTGGACCAAATCAGATGGACCAAAAAAAACCCAATTTTCAACGTCGCTTTTTGGGCTAAAAAAAGTCCATGACGGGCCGACTTGATTTAGCCCAAAAAACGACGTCCAGATGACGTCTGGTGCTGGGTAGGTTGCCGGTGTTCTGACATATAATGCTACCTATCAGATTATGCTACCAACACTGCATTTATCCTACTGTAAGGGTAGGTTTAGGGTTGTGGTAGGTGTACATGTTAATAAAGCCTCACACCTTATTAATATCATGCTGGAAGCAAAATCTGATAGGTAGCACTTTTCGCTATCGAATTATGCTACCATCTGTTTTAATGGGAGGTAGCAAAATCTGACAGGGTAGCACAAATCGTCTGAACAGTGACTGCGACCAGCGAGCACAGTTCTAAAGTCCATTCAAGGAACTAAATCGCACGCTTTCACGTGCGCCTATATTTAAAGAGATAGTTCATACAAAAGTAAAACTACAGTCATACTCTCTCTCATGTACTTCCAAATGGCACGAAACCAAATGTCTTACTTGACTTTCTTAATGTGGGCAAAAATGCTATGGAAGTGAATGGCGACTGAAGCCGCAAGTCCCTATTCTGTAAATTACATTGGTTTCATTGTTCTTTCACTTTTAATATACGCGATAATGCATTAAATAACGGAGGTATTTGCGCTCCACAGAACTTTCCAGAGCAGTCGACATGCGTTTCCCAGTGACGGCTTCATCGTTTCACAGTCGCATTGTACGAAGCGAGCCTCACCGCCCGTTTAACTGGTAAGATGCGCGAATAGCCTGATCAGACACCCCAGACTGCAGGTTAACGGGATTGCATTTAATTTACGAAGATTACACGAAAACTGGTGTTCCGGTAACTGTCTGCAGCGTAACCCAGATGCTTGTATTTCAGTCTTGTCACTGCCCAGACATGCCCACGAGACAATTTCCATATCCGACGGACACATTACGACGCAACACCAAATTAAGGAAACAAGAACAAAGATGAGTTAAGATGACCCAAGAGATGAGATGAGTGCAAAAGGTGACGCAATTCATCAAACCACGATTGAAAATGATGTCAAATCTTCTAATGTAACTCACATTGGCGTGATGAGCGTAAACCATCACGACTCTAATGTAGAAAAAGCACGTAACGTTACATGTGATGCAAATTTCCGAGATCCGAATAACTCGCAGTTGACAGCAATTCTTGAATATACAAGCAGAGCGGCTGCGTTGACATTTTAAATGGAAAGGTAAAATACTCACGCAGCTTTCTCCCGTTGTGCTTCTGTGTGGCTGTAATGAGAGATGCCGCACCGTTACAGCCCCAAGATACTCGTGCGCTAACGGATGTTACAATTCTTCTTCAGCGTCCGCCCATTCGAGCCAATCATCGAGCGAAGACGTGACGCTTAGCATTATGATTGGTTGGGTGAAGGGTGACGCAAGAGCGTGTCTATGGTTCTAGCTTGTAGTTTTCCATTCGCTGACCGTTTCTCAATACCAAAGTATGCAAAATTCGGATCTGCGCCCTCGGAAGTTCGGACTTCGCAAGAGGACGGAGTGGGGCTTCAATCTTCAACTGGCTGGCAGGAGCCGCCACTGACAGGTCATGTGACAGCTGCCAGTCTGATTCTGGCTGGTGGCAGCTGCCAGTCTGATTCTGGCAGGTCATGTGACCTGCCAGTGGCTGGCTGGCAGCTTCAGGCAGCCGCTGTAGATCTGTGAGTAGAACGCCTACCCTATCACTCTCGCTGCAAGGAAATACACTATTTTATTATGAATATATTTTCATGACTGTTTTTTTTTTGAATGATTGACGTTTTAGGGTTTTTTCCCCAATTAAAGCAGTCAAATGAACGTGATCACGGCTGGTTGCTTACTGACGCTTCGTTGGACGCTCAACCAGCCAGCCGCTGCTGCCTCTCATTCCAAGGAAATCATTCTGATTTGTATGGATAGTGACTGTAGTTGTGACGATATTACGATTTATGTTATGTAATAACATTTGTTATGCAATAATGTAAAGCATAAAAAAATACCTATTAAAAAAGTGAATTATCCCAATAACATGAATCTTTCTCATAAAGTAATTTCAGCGACAACAGGACAAACTGCAATGCTTTTTAATAATTCAATAAAAGAAAGACAACTTAAAATTGTAAAATCACGGAGCACAGACTGTATCAGTATTTTACAAAGACTATTTACAAATAAAAACAAGAAAAAAAACTATTTACAAATAAAATATAAGAACATATATATATATATATATTTTGCTTGTAGCACTTAAAACTGTTATTCCACACAGTATCCAGCAACAAAGGCCATTTCCGCTTAGAATCTGTGGAACCCCTCTGTCTTTCTGAGAATCAGAATGGATATCTATAATCAAGTAAAAACACAATCATTACAATTGTATCACATAAATTGTGCATTAAATGTAGAATTGATAACTGCATAAACACACTATATTTAAAATATAATTAGCTCTTGAATTATTAATGTCTTCTTCACAAAACGTAACATACCTCAGGTGTCATGACTTCCGTAACATAAGAAACGCTTGATTAATCTTTTATTTTCAATGCCAAAACACTGAATACTTTGTCAATGATTCCATCAGTCTATGACAAACAACAATGCAAATATTTCACTTATTAGTGTTTCAAATAAATCCAGCATCTAATAATTCAATTACATTCCAATAGTTTCAGATTATAATGAATGATAAGATATTGAGAATCTTTGGTGTAACAGTACTATGAAGATTCAAGATTCAAGATTTTTATTTGTCACATACATAAAGCTATAAAAATAAGTAATTGTGGTATGTTATTGTACCTGTTCTTCGTCAAACACTGAGATACGTAGTTTGCACAGATTTTTCAGTGTGGGTGCATAATTCGGATGCTTGTGTAAAAACATTCTTTGTGATTTCACTGCACCAGATGTGAG
>NW_015552615.1:3815728-3817932 GCF_001515605.1 Sinocyclocheilus anshuiensis | reverse complement strand
CCAATTAAAGCAGTCAAATGAACGTGATCACGGCTGGTTGCTTACTGACGCTTCGTTGGACGCTCAACCAGCCAGCCGCTGCTGCCTCTCATTCCAAGGAAATCATTCTGATTTGTATGGATAGTGACTGTAGTTGTGACGATATTACGATTTATGTTATGTAATAACATTTGTTATGCAATAATGTAAAGCATAAAAAAATACCTATTAAAAAAGTTAATTATCCCAATAACATGAATCTTTCTCATAAAGTAATTTCAGCGACAACAGGACAAACTGCAAATAATTGAATTAATTGAATAAAAGAAAGACAACTTAAAATTGTAAAATCACGGAGCACAGACTGTATCAGAAGACTATTTAGATAAAGACTATTTACAAATAAAAACAAGAAAAAAAACTATTTACAAATAAAATATAAGAACATATATATATATATATATATATTTTGCTTGTAGCACTTAAAACTGTTATTCCACACAGTATCCAGCAACAAAGGCCATTTCCGCTTAGAATCTGTGGAACCCCTCTGTCTTTCTGAGAATCAGAATGGATATCTATAATCAAGTAAAAACACAATCATTACAACTGTATCACATAAATTGTGCATTAAATGTAGAATTGATAACTGCATAATTAACACACTATATTTAAAATATAATTAGCTCTTGAATTATTAATGTCTTCTTCACAAAACGTAAGGTTGTCATGACTTCCGTAACATAAGAAACGCTTGATGAATCTTTTATTTTCAATGCCAAAACACTGAATACTTTGTCAATGATTCCATCAGTCTATGACAAACAACAATGCAAATATTTCACTTATTAGTGTTTCAAATAAATCCAGCATCTAATAATTTAATTACATTCCAATAGTTTCAGATTATAATGAATGATAAGATATTGAGAATCTTTGGTGTAACAGTACTATGAAGATTCAAGATTCAAGATTTTTATTTGTCACATACATAAAGCTATAAAAATAAGTAATTGTGGTATGTTATTGTACCTGTTCTTCGTCAAACACTGAGATACGTAGTTTGCACAGATTTTTCAGTGTGGGTGCATAATTCGGATGCTTGTGTAAAAACATTCTTTGTGATTTCACTGCACCAGATGTGAGGTCATGATGGAGTTTCTACAAAAGAAAAAAGTTGTTTTACAGCACAATATTACTATTTATCAATGTGCTACATATGTTAATCTTGATATTCTTATGTGTCATACAGCGCATGTATATGTGCCATTTTATTTTTTCAGGTTTTCATAACACTTACCACAATTTCTTCATTATTCACAACTGTGTCGACCAAAAGCCCGTTTGATGTGTGGATGCAGAGCTCTTAAAACAAACATTATTGTAATTTTAACAGCAGCAAAATTCAATTACACCAAAATTTGCATATGCCACAGTACTTACTTATACCTGTGTTTTGATAAATGCAGGCTTTTATGTCCTGGGCTATGCAGTTGTTGGTCTCTATTTCGCTTTCCTCTGTTTCTCCAATTGCAGTCGGAAAGTCCTGTCCAGCTGTACATATGAATTGTAATATTCTCTTTTTGTCAAATTTGATTGAAACTCTTAATTCCTATTTCTCTTACTTCAGTTGTCACATCTTTCAACATGCTTGTGGCATGGTAAACACGTAGGTGTACTAGCTGACATGTTTGAAGCACTTCAGATGACATTTTCATATTTTTTGCTTCCATTTCTGCTGCCTTTAAAACAAAAAAGCATTGTTGTTCACAGCCCAAAACAACACATTTACATTGAAAACATTTTTATAGTGAAGTGAGAAATAAACTTAACAGTGCACACAAATACCCCACAGTTCACACAGTCTTGCTTCCACTGTTCTGGATTCCAAACAGTCCAGCCGTCCAGTGACCCATGTTTTTGGAAAGCCTCTCTATACAGATTTTAGATTAAAACAGAGCTCACCCATCATGCATCTTTCACCTTTTCTATGTATTATTAATATCATGTTTTTAGAATAATTTATGTTTTTATAAAAGACTTGGTGAAGATGAGAAATGTATTACCTTAGAATCTCCATGTCATTCCTTTTTATAGAATTGTAGATCCTCATTGAATCATAAATATGCACTTGTTTTGCAAGGGCATCAAAAACCTGTGAAATTATCCTCTGAAAAGTTACAGTCAGCATAACAAGACAGTGTTACAGCACTATAACCAGTTTC
>NW_015552615.1:3808080-3814837 GCF_001515605.1 Sinocyclocheilus anshuiensis | reverse complement strand
CCTGTGTTTTGATAAATGCAGGCTTTTATGTCCTGGGCAATGCAGTTGTTGGTCTCTATTTCGCTTTCCTCTGTTTCTCCAATTGCAGTCGGAAAGTCCTGTCCAGCAGTACATATGAATTGTAATATTCTCTTTTTGTCAAATTTGATTGAAACTCTTAATTCCTATTTCTCTTACTTCAGTTGTCACATCTTTCAACATGCTTGTGGCATGGTAAACACATAGGTGTACTAGCTGACATGTTTGAAGCACTTCAGATGACATTTTCATATTTTTTGCTTCCATTTCTGCTGCCTTTAAAACAAAAAAGCATTGTTGTTCACAGCCCAAAACAACACATTTACATTGAAAACATTTTTATAGTGAAGTGAGAAATAAACTTAACAGTGCACACAAATACCCCACAGTTCACACAGTCTTGCTTCCACTGTTCTGGATTCCAAACAGTCCAGCCGTCCAGTGACCCATGTTTTTGGAAAGCCTCTCTATACAGATTTTAGATTAAAACAGAGCTCACCCATCATGCATCTTTCACCTTTTCTATGTATTATTAATATAATGTTTTTAGAATAATTAATGTTTTTATAAAAGACTTGAGAAATTATGATAAAGATCAGAAATGTATTACCTTAGAATCTCCATGTCATTCCTTTTTATAGAATTGTAGATCCTTATTGAATCTTTTGAGCATTCTACAGGGGAAATCATACATCATACACACATACACAGATATAGATATATATATATATATATATATATAATTATTATTATATAAATAATAATTAAAAAAAATAAGTTCCGTGAACTTGACAATTCACTTATTTTTTTAATTATTATTTTCTTAATCGTTTTAAGGCAATGGGTTTCCTCAATTTTTTTAAGTGAATTGAACTTATAACTTTTTACAGTGTACATACATACATACGTTTATTTGCAAAAACAAAGTTACAGATAACTCCGCTTTTAACAATTTACAAAAAAACAAATTTTTTTTTCAATTAATTGTGCATTCCAATTAATCTCAATTAAAACGCAGTTGTATCATTTTGATTAGGTAAAAAAATAACTAAAACATACTAGATAACTAACACAATAAAACGATAAAAACATGATAACATAATTAAAAAAACATTATATATGTATGTATGTGTGTATATATACTGTATATATATGTATATATATATATATATATATATATATACATACATACAGGGGAAATCATACAAATATACATATATATATATACATGTGTGTGTGTGTGTGAGAAACCTCTCTGTTGTTATACATGCAGTCAAGCATACCTGAAGACCTTGCACACGTCACCTTGTAATGGCTTTTTTTTTGTGTCCACTCTCTGTACCACAAAAGTACAAACAACATATCTTTATTCAATTAAACCAAAAAAAAAGAAAGAAAAAAACAAGAAAAGTATTACATGACAGTCGGTTTAAAGATAAAACATGAAAGACTCAGCACAAATTCGTTAAAGTTTGCGGCTTGCCCTTTTTTATAAAGACGTAAAGCATGTGCGGCGAAAATAATTCCTTGGAATGAGATCAGCTGTCATGTCAGAGCGGAGCGCTCATTTGCGGCTGGTTGATCGTCAAGAGAAGCGTCAGTAAGCAACCAGTCGTGACCACGGTCATTTGACTGCTTTAATTGGGATAAACCCACCTAAAACTCCAATCAAGAATAGTCATATGAATACATTCATAATAATAATAAAATTATGTATTTCCTTGCAGCAAGAGTGAACGCGTTATACTCGCAGCCCCGCAGTGACTGGCTGCCTGGCAGCTGGCAGTACACTATCGGGAACCATTGATTTATGGCAGATTTATGTGTTTTGCTCTCTTTCCACTGTAGCTAGGGGAATAAAATTATTGGAATGCCTTGGAACGAGGCGGCTGTCTCACTGAGCGGCCAGTGGAAGCGACAATCAGCTGCCAGTTGGGATCACGGCCATTTGGGCACTTTATTTGTAATAAGCCTCTATAAAATGTCAACAAATTAAAAGACTAGACCCATAAGAATATATTAATAATCATAAAATAATATATTTCCTTGTAGAGAGAGTGGTAGAGAATGCGTTAAACTCGGAGCGCTCTTGCGGCTGTTTGATTGAGCAGCCAGTGGAAGCGACAATAACCAAACCAGTTGGGATCACAGTCAAACACTTTAATCGCGCTAAAATCCTCTAAAACATCAACCATGTAAAAGTAAAGAACTGAACAGGTTCACAATAAAAAATTGCACAAAACACAAAATCTGCGGAAAATTTATGGCTGCTGAAACTTGTTAAGGCATACTGCCAGCTGCCAGCCAGCCAGCCAGCCACTGACAGGTCACGTGACCTGCAACTGGCAGCTGACAGAATCAGACTGGCAGCTGCCACCAACCACTGACAGGTCACGTGACTTGCCACTGGCAGCTGCCACCAACCACTGGCAGGTCACGTGACCTGTCAGTGGCGGCTCCTGCCAGCCAGTTGAAGATTGAACCCCTACTGAGAGGACGGGAGGACACAAGTCCGGTAATTCTGCAAATGGAACAGCAGTGTAGGCTACTTGATAACGTCAGTCAGCTCGCCTTGGCTACTCCGGTTATCTACACTGTATGCATTTACAGTATGAAGAAATATGTTATCAAACACCACTGCCTCTTTTTGTTTTCATTTAAACATATTATTAGTCGCAAAAATGTAGTTCAGGGAACGTACATACATTACAGTGAAACTAAATATTATATCAAACAGCATTCCTCTTTTCTGTTTCATTTAAAATATTAATAGCCTCAAAAATGTGGTTCATGCATTAGAATAAAACGAAATGATATCAAACACCACTGCCTTTTCTTTTTCTTCAAAATATAAAACATTAATATGTGGTTTAGGTAATATGTGCACGTATACTCTGATTATCTTCACTGTATGTATCATAAAATGAAATATGAAAAGCACAACTCTGCCTTTTTTGTTAAACGTCAGTTTTAATGAACAATAATAGCCATTATAAAAGTAGTAGAAGTATAAGAGACTTATGTAATAGGAAATAAAGACAAAAGCAAACCATTCAGTCAAATGTATGCAACAAAGTCAGCGCTGTATTAAGATTAATAAATAAATAATTTATGAAACAACTTTGTGCTCAGCCAAAACGATATGACCTGCAAAAAATAATAGATTCATAAGACCAAAGATTACCTGTTAGATATAGGCTACCCACAACGAACTTTACCTCATGTTTAACCACTAGAGACATCAGAGCCAGCGGCAAGTGTCAGAAGGACTAGTCGAGGTTAGGCTGCTCTCGTCGGGAAACATAAGCACTGAGCGCCCGCTGATCGCGTAGATCTCACGTCTCCGACATCAGCGAAGCAAATTTTCAAATAGGCGATATCTTTATAAATAAACCACAGATTTGAGGTTTAAACAACTGCATTCTCACCTGAAATACTCTTAGACCTGCATTTCATGACACAATAATAGTTTGAAAATGATGCGGGTTTTCTCCTCTGCAATTAACGCTGGCTGATTGGTGCGAAATGCATTCTGGGATACCTGGCTGCCTCAAGTTCGAGAAGGGTCTGGCTGCAGCCTTGCTAGCGTGAGGAACGGCGGGAGGGTTAGAGTGAGCAGAGGCGGGTGGGGTTGAGAACAGCGCGGCCGGCGATTTCGACGAAGGAGCGTCCAGAAGGACATATGACGAACCAGGGCTGGACTCCGCTTCGCCCACGGTGAAAGCCGATCTTCTTTGTGCACCAAGAGCTTGTAACACTCCAAAGAGAAAGAAAAAATTTAAATAGCATCATATGACCCCTTTAAAAATGGCAAAGCACAGTGCCCTTAACGCACACTAAATCCACACTATCTCGAATACCGCTCCGGAGCGCTATTCGAGGCTTAGTGTATCCCATCATGCATCATGTTCTGGAAATAAATCGTGAGACTTTTTGCCGAGATCTCACGAGAGGTCACGGAAACCTCCATCTCCATTACAGAAAATTATTATCTTCATTGGCCCCATAAACAATTATGTTAGCCTTTCTTTTGTAATACAAATGTGAATTATTTACCGAAGATTCTTTATTCACAACCCTGTTGACTGTGGACTGGAATCATAAATTCATATTGAATAATGAATGAATAATTAATTTATTGTCATTGCTGTAGTACAACGAGATTACATTAGAGCATCAATCGACAGTGCAATTCCATACAGTGCGAATGTGTAGGAATGTAAACAGTGACATAATAAAGTCCAACATTATCAGCAATAGCACAGTATGTAAACAGGACAATACGACATTGGCAAGGAATACAGTGTATGAGTAGAGAAACAGTAGTAATCAAAAAAATGTGTATTGTTGTCTGTGCTGCAGCAGTATAAAGTCCAGTTCACAGTTATTGCAGTTGTTGGAGAATGGTGCATAATGGATACGAATTAAGTGGGGGGAGAGGGGAACAGTGTTTATTCAGCAGTCTGACTTCCTGGGGATAGAGGCTGTTGGCCATTCTGGTGGTTCTGGCCTGAAGGGACCTGTACCTCCTACCAGAGGGCAACAGGTGAAACAAACTGTGTGCTGGGTGAAACCGGTCTCTTATGATGTTGTGTGTCCTACACAGGCAGCGGGAGGTGTACGCAGTAGAAATCTCTGGGAGGACAGTCCTGATGATTTTACCAGCAGTTTTTACCACCCTCTGAATCATCTGCTGTTCAGCTACTGTGCAGCTGGAGAACCACACTAGCAGCCCATAAGTCTGCACACTATGAATTGCACAATTGTAGAAATTTATCATGAACCTCTGGGGTATTTTGGCTCTTTTCAACTTCTTCAGGAAAAAGAGACGCTGCTGGGCCTTCCCTACAGCTAAGGTGATGTTACTACCCCAGGACAGATCCTCCTGTCTGACACAATCAGACCCAGGAATTTAAAACTGTTCACCCTCTATACTGCCTCTCTGTTAATATAGAGAGGTGAATGACCAGGATGGTTTAACTTATGAAAGTCCACTATAATTTATTTGGTCTTTTTGATGTTAAAAGCCAGATTATGCTCTTTACACCACCCTGCCAGTAGTTCAATCTCCTCCCTGTATGCCGTCTCGTTGTTTGTCATGAGGCCGAGCACAGTTGTGTCGTCTGCAAATTTAACGATGTGATTAGTGGGGAAGGAGGCAGAACAGTCATGTGTGTAAAGTGTGTAGTGGACTGAGCGCGCAACCCTGAGGGGCACCAGTGTTGATGCATATGCTGTTTGAAATGTGCTTGCCTGTTTTCATACATTGAGAGCGGTTGGTTAAAAAGTCCAGTATCCAGTTACATAATGAGTTGTTCAATCCAAGGTTGCACAGTTTCCGCAGGAAAGCCGAACTAAAGTCAATGAAGAGCAGCCTTGCATAGTTTTTTTGTGCTCCAGGTGTTCCAGAAGTATGTGAAGCACAATAGCAATGGCATCCTCCGCTGATCCGCAGCAGGAGTGTGTTTGGCCGGATTGTATTAAAAGCCGAACTAAAGTCAATGAAAAGCAGCCTTGCATAGGTGTTTTTGTGCTCCAGGTGTTCCAGAAGTATGTGAAGCACAATAGCAATGGCATCCTCCATTGATCTGTTCTCCCGGTATGCAAACTGATACTGGTCAAAATCAGGTGGTAGGGCCTTTTTTATGTTTCATGACCAGCCGCTCCAGGCACTTGGCAGGGATAGGTGTGAGTGCCACAGGCCTGTAGTCATTCAGGCATGTGACATTGGTTTGTTTGCGGACAGGAATGATTATGGCTGCTTTGAAACATGCTGGGACCTATGACTTGGACAGCGACAGGTTGAAGATGGTGGTGAAGAGAAGACCTCTGCCAGCTCGGCCGCACAGTCCTTTAGCACCTGGCCCAGCACTCCATCTGGACCGGATGCCTTCCTGGGGTTGATGTTGCCCAGGCAGTGTCTAACTTCATGAATGCTCAGGACTGGTGCAGTGTTGTCGTTGGAGGGCAGATGGGGCAACACAGTGTCCTTGTTCTCCCTATCAAAATGGACATAAAACCGGTTTAGTTCCTCTGCTAGAGTGGAAGCACTACTCACAGAGGCAGAAGTTGTTCCCTTGTAGTCCGACCCTAATTCCCTCCCACACCTGCCGGGAGTTTGTTGAGGTGCTAAATTGGGCTTCAATACACCTTTTATAATCCAGTTTGGCAGACTTGATGCCCCTTCTGAGAGCACTCATGGCTGTGCTGTAAGCCCCTCTGACCCCAGACCTATAGGCTGCATCCCTGGCTTTAATCAGCAGCCGAACCTCATGTGTCATCTATGGTTTTTGGTTAGGAAAGACATGGATCAGCTTCCAGGATGTAACCCTATCTACACAGAAATTGATATAATCCATAACTGTGGTGGTGTACTCATCAAGGGCCTGGCGTGTTAGTAATTCCCGGTCTCTGAAAACATCTGTAAGGGAAACAGGTCAATTTAGCTCAAAGGGAATCATTTAAGATTTTAAACGGAATTTGGACAGAATCACTGTTTTACGGCTGCTCACTGAGACGGCCAGCGATTCATTGAACGAGCCGTATAACATCAACTCAATGGATATTAATATCCAAAGTATGGTGAAAACACTATTAATTAGCACAGTAACAAGATCGGCAGTTTAAGACATTAACTTGTAAGCACAAAACACAAGATACTTCTCTTTTCAATATAAATAAGGCTTTATTGGATAAATCTAAGACATATAAACTAATCTAACACATAAACACACGCATT